>NC_068437.1:7085011-7385011 GCF_023373465.1 Oncorhynchus keta
ATGACTACAGTTTACAACAGCAACAGGACAGACAGACTGTACTCAGACGGAATCCGACCCAGGGACTAGGGCGCATCTTCCAATGATAGCGTGCTGAGAAATCCAGGGGAGTGTGTCCGGATGGGTAGGAAGGAGCACAGCAGATAATCCACACAAGGGCGGCGAGAGAAGAGCACAGACACACGACACAACCTCAGGGAAGTAACAACGATCTGACAACAAGAAACACTGGTTACAGAACATATAAAGGGAAGATAAGTGGTTCCAGCTGGAGCAGACAATCAGGCCGAGATTGGGAACCACGCCCACACAAACACGGGAGAGAGAGAGAGAGAGAGAGAGAGAGGCAGTGGATTCATGAACCGTGACAATACCCCCCTAGGAACGCCTCTTGGCGTTCCCAGGCGAATTTACCTGTCGATTGAAATCATCGATAAGGGAGTGATCCAGAATGTCCCTAGCAGGTACCCAACTTCTCTCCTCCGGGCCGTAACCCTCCCAGTCCACCAGGTACTGGAATCCGCGTCCCCTCCTTCTAGAGTCCAAAATACAATTGACAGAAAAGGTGGGTTCCCCATCAACAAGTCGTGGCGGCGGGGGAACCGGGACCGGCGGGTTAATGCGTGCCTGAAACACAGGTTTTATTTTAGACACATGAAAGGTAGGATGAATTCTCCTATACGCCGGAGGAAGCTTGAGCCGGACCGCCACCGGACTAATGATCCTGGTGACTCTGAACGGGCCGATAAATTTGGGGGCAAGTTTGTTCGAAACGGATCGGAGTGGAATGTTCTTAGTAGAAAGCCACACTCTTTGGCCAACGACGTATACCGGAGGCTTCGACCGGTGGCGATCGGCCTTAGCCTTGGTGCGCGCCCCCCCGGAGAAGAGTCTCACGGGCTCTGCTCCATGCGTGACGGCACCTCTGGATGAAAGCGTGAGCGGAAGGAACAGTGACCTCGGACTCCGTACTGGGAAAGATAGGTGGCTGGTAACCTAAACTACACTCAAACGGAGAGAGACCCGTAGCTGCCACTGGCAACGAATTGTGAGCGTACTCAACCATAGAGAGTTGTTGACTCCAGGAAGAGGGATTCTTAGAAACCAAACATCGCAACACTCTCTCCAAATCTTGGTTGGCCCTCTCCGTTTGACCGTTGCTCTGGGGATGAAACCCTGAAGACAGGCTGACACTCGCTCCCAGTAACCTACAAAACTCTTGCCAAAACTTGGACACAAATTGGGGCCCCTGTCAGAAACTACGTCCATCGGCAGGCCATGTAAGCGAAAGACGTGATCCACGACAGCTACCGCTGTCTCCTTGGCAGATGGTAATTTAGGCAAGGGAATAAAATGAGCCGCCTTCGAGAACCGGTCCACCACGGTCAACACCACCGTCTTGCCCTGGGAGGGCGGGAGGCCGGTAACAAAATCTAGCGCGATGTGGGACCAGGGTCTCGAAGGGACCGACAGCGGTTGGAGTAACCCATCTGGGGGTCGATTAGAAGTCTTCCCAGTGGCACAAACCGAGCAAGCCAAGACAAAACTGTGAATGTCACGAGCCATCAGTGGCCACCAAAAGCGTTGCTTAACCAAAAGCTAGTGCGGCTGACTCCTGGATGACACGCCACGTTGGAGCAATGGCCCCACCGAATAACATCGGACCGACACCCCTCCGGCACAAACAACCGATTAGGCGGGCAACCGGGCGGAAGCGTTACCCCTTCTAAGGCCGTTTTGACCCTCGATTCAACCTCCCATGTGAGTGTGGATACCACTAGGGTCCCGGGTAGGATGTACTCGGGAGTGGATGGGCGTTCGAATGGTCAAAAATGCGAGAAAGGGAATCGGGTTTGACATTCTTGGAACCCGGGCGTACGAGAGAGAGAAGTCAAAACGTCCGAAAAGAGTGCCCACCGCGCCTGTCTGGAGTTGAGTCGCTTAGCGGTTCTGATATATTCCAAATTTTTGTGATCGGTCCAAACTATAAAAGGTACCCCGAACCCTCTAACCAATGGCGCCACTCCTCCAGTGCTAACTTCACTGCCAACAACTCTCTGTTGCCAATGTCGTAGTTGCGTTCCGCAGGTGATAACCGATGGGAAAGGAACGCACAAGGGTGCATCTTGTCGTCAGAAGAGGAACGTTGGGAAAGTACCGCACCTACCCCACCTCTGAAGCGTCCACCTCTACTACGAACTGACGCGAGGGATCGGGAGCTATGAGGATGGGAGCCGAAACAAAGCGGCTCTTGAGTTTGGCGAATGCAGCCTCGGCTGTATCGGACCACCTGAACGGCACTCTGGGGGAGGTTAAGGCGGTAAGAGGAGCGACTATCTGACTAAAGTTGCGAACGAAACGCCGGTAGAAATTGGCGAATCCCAGAAACCTCTGTAGGGCCTTACGGGAATCTGGGCTTGGCCAATCCACCACAGCCTTAACCTTGTCAGGATCCATGCGAATACCTTCAGTCGAGACGATGTAACCTAGAATGGAACGGATTGTGCATGAAAATGCATTTCTCCGTCTTGACAAAAAGTCCATTCTCCAACAACCTCTGAAGCACTCGTCTGACGTGCTGAACGTGTTCCTGGAGAGAAGAAGAAAAAATCAGTATGTCATCCAGGTAAACATATATGAACTGATCAATCATATCTCTCAGCACGTCATTGACGAGTGCCTGAAACCGCTGGGGAGTTGGATAGCCCAAAAGGCATGACCAAATATTCGAAGTGCCCTCTGGGGTGTTAAACGCGTCTTCCATTCGTCCCCCCCTTATGCGAACCAAATGATATGCATTACGTAAATCCAACTTAGTGAACACGGATGCTCCCTGTAACCTTTCAAAGGCTGAGGACATCAACGGTAAGGGATAGGTATTCTTCACTGTGATGTTATTCAACCCACGGTAATCAACGCAAGGACGCAGAGATCCGTCCTTCTTTCCCACAAAGAAGAACCCCGCCCCGCTGGAGAAGAGGAAGGACGAATGAATCCAGATGCCAGAGAATCAGAGATGTATCTCTCCATAGCCTCCCTCTCAGGAACAGAGAGTGAATATAACTTGCCTTTAGGCGGAGACTCACCTGGCAATAATTCTATTGCACAGTCATAGGGACGATGCGGAGGAAGAGAAGCAGCACGGGACTTACTGAACACCTCCTTCAGGTCGAGGTATTCAACGGGCACGTTAGACAAATCCACTGCCTCCTCTAGAAACACAGAATCAGACACAGACGAACAGGCAGACACTAAACAGGACTCAAGACACTTGTTACTCCACATGGATATAGAGTTAAGACCCCAGTCAACTCTGGGGTTGTGTTGGGTGAGCCAAGGGTGGCCGAGAACTAATGGTGCAAGGGGTGAGTCCATGAGTAGAAATGATAGTGTCTCAGTGTGATTGCCAGAAGTGATGAGTGTGATAGGTTCAGTGGTGTGAGAAATGTTGGGGAGTTCTTGACCATTGAGAGCGTTGACGGATATCTTGTGCGTGAGTGAGGTGATAGGAATCTGGAGTTTGTGAGCGAGCTTGAAGTCCATGAAATTACCCTCTGCTCCTGAGTCCAGTAAGGCTTGGGTGTCGTGCGTGTGGGTGGCCCATCTTAGTCTTACCGGGAGGAGAGTAGATGATGAGGTCTTCTCTGTGGTGACACCACCCGATAGTAGCCTCATGTTTACTACCGGGCCTGATCTTTTACCGGGCAGGAGTGGATAAAGTGGCCCGCTCTACCACAGTAGAGACAGAGTCCTTGGGATCTCCGCCTCTCCCTCTCTTCCCGGGAGAGGCGAGCTCTCCCCAGCTGCATGGGTTCGTGAGCGGAGGCTGAACTGGCCGTGTTCCCGCCGCTGGCATGCCCGCCTCCGTGTCGTTATATGGTCTGTTAGGGCATGCTCGGCGGCCAATACGACTCAGACGAGCGTCGACCCTCAAGGCTAGTTCCACTAGTCCATTTAAACTCCTGGGAAGGTCCAGAACATAAATCTCCTTCTGGATCCGGTCCTCCAGCCCATGCAGGAACATGTCCCACTGCGCCTCCTCGTTCCACTGACACTCTGCGGCCAGAGTGCGGAATTGGATGGAGTATTCCGATACTGAACGGTCTCCTTGGCGAAGGTCAGCGAGTAGTCTGGCCGCCTCCCTACCCGCCACGGCCCGATCGAAGACCCTTCTCATCTCCTCGGAGAGTGTCTGGAAAGAGGTGCAGCATGGGTCCTGGTTCGCCCACACCGCCGTTCCCCAAAGAGCCGCTTTGCCTGATAGCAGTGTGAGTATGAATGCTACCTTAGACTGTTCACGATTGAAGGTCCGTGGCTGCAACGAGAAATGCATGGAACATCTCGTAAGAAAGGCTCTGCAATAGTCAGGATCACCTGAATAACCCTCTGGTGTCGGTAGCCGTGGCTCTAGCTGGGAATCCGGCTCTGGCGGGGCGGGTTGAACTGCCGGTGTAGGTGGCGCAGCGGAACCCCTCAGATGTTGTAATTGTTGGATCAGCTGGGATACCTGCGTCGCAAGGGCTTGTACTGCCCGATCTGTGCTGGAGATGTTCTCCTCTTGTTGATCCATTCTCGTGATACTGCGGGAAATGAATTCGGTCAGACTCGTTGAACTCGCTGCATCCATGGTATGGTCAGATCGTTCTGTGACAATACAGAGGCGGATGCAAGATGCAAGCAACGATGGTTTAATGACTACAGTTTACAACAGCAACAGGACAGACAGACTGTACTCAGACGGAATCCGACCCAGGGACTAGGGCGCATCTTCCAATGATAGCGTGCTGAGAAATCCAGGGAGTGTGTCCGGATGGGTAGGAAGGAGCACAGCAGATAATCCACACAAGGGCGGCGAGAGAAGAGCACAGACACACGACACAACCTCAGGGAAGTAACAACGATCTGACAACAAGAAACACTGGTTACAGAACATATAAAGGGAAGATAAGTGGTTCCAGCTGGAGCAGACAATCAGGCCGAGATTGGGAACCACGCCCACACAAACACGGGAGAGAGAGAGAGAGAGAGAGAGAGAGAGAGAGAGAGAGAGAGAGAGAGAGAGAGAGGCAGTGGATTCATGAACCGTGACACTTCTATCCGCCATGGTCTGCATTTCATTGACCTCTTTACTGCATCCAATTTGTAAGTCGCTCTGGATAAGAGCGTCTGCTAAATGACTTAAATGTAATGTAAATGTATAGCCAGAGGAATCTGACTCATCACCCTGCCAAGTCACAAGGATAAAAAGAAGCAGACTAAACCATGCATAGCTTCCTTCCCCTGTGCCCTCTTCCTCATGTGTTTTCCGGGCATGTGTTGGGAGCTCGAAAGCAAAAACTCAGCTAACAATTGTAGGGAGAGAAAAAGGTTTTGTAATGTTACCTGTAATGTTACCCTGATGTTTGACTGTCTAGATACCTGTTAGTTAGGGGGGAACAATCTATGTATGTTTGCAAAAACCTCCTATAACCTATTTAGCATGTTTTGGCATTAGCGTCAGGAGAACATTAATGTCAAACAGAACTTACCCAGAATGTAGTTACCATGTTCTCATAATACCCCATATTAATGCACTTTTCATGGGACGTTGCAAGAACATTAATGTGTCCAGTTTTCTGAGGGTTAGGAGAATATTTCATCGACATTACACCAAACATACACAGAACGTGTTTGCCATGCTCTCAGAATATAAGATATTAATGATCTAGACACATTTCATGGGAATGTTGCTAGAACATTCTGAACATTCATGTGTCCAGTTATCTGAGTTGTTATTGTTCGAGACGTGTTTTTTTGGAACGTTGCAAGAACATTCCTGTGTCCAAGGACATAGGACATTCTGTCATGGTCCCCTGGAGGAATTTGTCTTGTTCCCGGCTTGTTCCGGGGACGTCCCTAAAGGACATTGCAATATGGTCCCAAAAACACTGAATTTCTTTCATTACACATCACCCCTTGTTACTATTGCTAAGTCCATCATTGAACCACTAATCAATTTAAAATTTCTTTGCCTCTTGGCAAAGTTAGGGACATCCACACATTGTGCTTTCAACCTACATATTTGACACAGGATTACATTGTGCATGTTTATTTATACAGTAATATTTATTTAGCATGGCTCACTGGGGATTTGAACTCACAACCTCTTGGTTCACAGCATTTCCAATCTTCCTGCTATGCCAGCACGTCTGTGTCGATGATTGATTTCACTTCTAAATTAAATCTCAGCCCTGTTATTTATCAGAGTGTTTACAGAGTAACATTAAAACAGAGTAATGTGTCCCAGCATCACTAGACTTTACAGAAAACCCCAAAATTGCTGAAATAAGTCAATCAAATCAATTGATGAGAGAATAGTGAGATGGTGGCGTAGCAGGAAGCTCGGAATGCTGTGAACCAAGAGATTATGCATTCAAATCGCAGGTGAGGACATGTTGTATAATAACCACTGTATAAATGAACATGAAATTAAATCAAATATGTAAGTTAAAAATGTTTATGTGAAAAGCACTGTTTCTGGCCTCCCGGGTGGCGCAGTGGTTAAGGGCGCTGTACTGCAGCACCAGCTGTGCCATCAGAGTCCCTGGGTTTGCGCCCAGGCTCTGTCGTAACCGGCCGCGACCGGGAGGTCTGTGGGGCGACGCACAATTGGCCTAGCGTCGCCCGGGTTAGGGAGGGCTTGGTCGGTAGGGGTGTCCTTGTCTCATTGCGCACCAGCAACTCCTGTGGCGGGCTGGGCGCAGTGTGCGCTAGCCAAGGTGGCCAGGTGCACGGTGTTTCCTCCGGCGCATTGGTGCGGCTGGCTTGCGGGTTGGATGCGCACTGTGTTAAGAAGTGCGGTTTGGTTGGGTTGTGTATCGGAGGACGCATGACCTTCAACCTTCGTCTCTCCCGAGCCCGTACGGGAGTTGTAGCGATGAGACAAGATAGTAGCTACTACAACAATTGGATACCGCGAAATTGGGGAGAAAAGGGGTAAAATTCCCCCCCCCCCCAAAAAAAAAATCACTGTTTCTGTGGGAGGGTGTCCCTTGCCAACATACAAAGAGCTGTGAATGAATCAGTGGGTCACCAATCATACGATGTACGACAGTAACAAGGGGGGGGGGGGTGTATAAAGAAACATTTTGTAGAAGAACGTTTCATTAGGACCATCTGGAAACACCCTAAAAACATCTTTAGGATGTTTCCAGCGGGGAACCACACAAAAACCTCCAGGGGACCATGACAGAACTGTTTTAAACGTCATTGGACACAGGAATGTTTTTGAAACGTTTCCATGAAATGTGTCTCGAACATTACATGTAATATTCTGAGAACATGGCAACCGTGTTCTGTGTATGTTTGGAGTGACGTTGATGGAATATTCTGCTAACCCAAGGAAAACTGGACACATGAATGTTCTTGCAATGTCCAATGAAATGTGTCCAGAACATGAATATCTTATATTCAGACAACATGGCAACCATGTTCTGAGTATGTTTGGTGTGACGTTGATAGAATATTCTTCAAACCCTCAGAAAACTGGAACAGTCTTGAAATGTTCCAATGAAACATGTTTGAAACATTAATATTGGATATTCTGAGAACATGGTAACCAAGTTCTGTTTTACATTAAGGGAATGTTCTCCTGGAAACAGTCCTTGCACTGGAGCATTCCTATGAAAACGTTAGGTAACGACGTATTGAGACTCTTAAGGAAATGTTCTCTAAAGTTGTGGGAACATTTGTTGTTAGCTGGGAAGAGAGCAGGGGTTGAAAGAAGGGGATGAAAGACGAGAGGGAAATGAATTCACTGGTCTGAGAAATAGAAGACACTTTCAGTTTCCTCCGAGCACTATAAATACAACCTCAGTCAGTCATCAAATTATAGCCATCTGCATTGGCTGCTGCCCAGGACACTGCCCATGCACAATACAGCAGTGTTAGCTTGGGTGTGGCAGCTAAGGGGGATAAGAGCTGTCTTCAGATCAGTTCTAGTGCATTCCCAGAGGAGCTGTGATGACTCTCACATACTCAGACAGACATGTGAGACCAAACCTCTCAGCTGTTTTACAACCCGGGTCTTCTGTCTACTCTGGTAGAATGTTAACCATAACTCAAACTTAATGATGCTTTACCATGGATCAACAAGGCTAGTTTTCACCTAGGCTGTACGCTCCCTGAAGGTCATTTCTTTTCAGAGTTAGCACCACATATTTTTACGAATGCCATCTAACTGGTCCTGAACTTCACCCGCAATTTGACAAAGGAAGTTCTCACATTTTTGTGAAATGAGCATCAGTCTTATTTTTGGGATATTGTCTTCTTTGGCCACAGAGTGACTGTCTCTAGGTTGTGGTCTAGGTTTGTGAATCATACAGAGGTGGAACACCTCTGCTCACTCTTTGAGTGGGCTGATGGTAGTGAAGGCTGTCAGCCAATAAAGGTTTGGAAATGCCTCGAAACAAAGCATGGTACATTAAAACCCCATGCAAACCCTTTAAAAATGGCCAATTTCTTTACACATGTATTCTATTCACAGCACTCTAGGGGAGGTAGTGAATTCCAGGTGCTCTGCTGAGACTAGGACCATTGTATCTCATTACAAAATGGTGCTTCTTCCCCACAGGCTGGAGCAGTGAGCTCAGCACAGACCAGAAAATCCCTAAGCAGAATTGTTTGGCATCACCCTCTACTTCAGTATTTTATCCCCTTTTCTCAGTGAACAATCCAGCTAAAGCTCCGGCTTAAGGACCATGAAGCTCATTGTGATTTGCTTTGTTAATTTAATTGACTTTTAGAGAACAGTTTATTTTTATTTTTCGTTCCAAGCCGCAGGCTCCTGGTCTATTAGCAGAAGTCTCATATTTGGAAGACCTTATTTGGACCATGTACCCAGAGTTCTCTGAAGTGTAGCATATGCAGCTTGGACACAATCAGAAATGTATAGACATGGCTTCCTGACAATCTTCAGTATTTGCATATAGCCATAATATTTGTCTGCATTTAGGCTCCAGTCTCTTCGGAGGCACGGGTTCAAATCCCACCGCTGCCACCAATAACAGATTTCTGCCTTAATTATAATGTTATTATGCTCATTTTAGAGGGAAGTAAACTCTCATTTGTGAACATTTTTATCATTTTTTGCAACTTGTTTATTTTCACTTTGCCATGGTTTGTAAATATAGTATGTATAATATAGTAATCATCTGCTGTGTATGTTTGTACATGTGATAACAGTTAGAATAATTGTATCGTTCAACATTGGGAGTTGCCTACATTGTGTATCCTTGGCAAGAGAGCAGAAGTGTGCTGTGTGCCACTAAAGGTCACTGTGTGCATTTGGCTCTGTACGGGGACAGTTAATTACAACTGTCTGTGTTCATGAAAGAGCAAGCTTTGCACCTTCAAATGTGCACAGTGGGATGACAAAGGCCCTGGGCGAGACGCTAAAAGTTGTGCCGACTGTCTTATTTTAGTTCTGTATACATGTGTTTGGGGGCTCTCTAATGCAGTATTTTGTTTTCCAGTGTTTGTTTCAGATCTGGTTGGAAAGGGATAATTTTCCAGGATGAGAAAGCGAGGGACAAACATACCCTGGTTGCGTTTGGCAGTAGGCCTATGGCCGTTAATGTTGATAAAACACAGACACTGACTACCACTCAACCATCTAAACACACACACACACACACACACACAAGTCTTGAAAACATATTTTTACCTTTTATAGTTACAATAATGAGTCAGAATAACTGCCCACATGCACTTTATACAGCACAAAGTCTTGCAATTAGATCTGTCTCTTGTGGTGGCATTGCGCCATCTACTCTTGGCAAGAGTGCTGTGCTGCTGGCTTGCTGGGTGCTCTGTTAGTTTTTGAGGGACACTGTGACCTCTCTGGAATGTTCTGGGTGAGATGTAGCGATGTCTGTCTTTTCCTCCTGGTCCCCAAAACATCTGCATTGTCTGTCGTTCAGAACAGTGTCAGAGTTCCACTTCGATGAATTCCAGAAAGGCGCGCTGGCTTGACCTATAATCCCCAGAAGGCGAGTGTGCGGCTTGTGGAAAGCCCCCATCTATGTCTCTTGGCTCTGGCTTTGGAAAACCCTGCCTTGGAAACAGGGCCTTGGAGGTCAAGCTATTGCTATTTAGGTGCACAAGCTATTGGGAAATAATTGGCTTCCTGAGTGGTTTACTGTTGGAGAGGGGCTCCGGAGAACGTGGTCCAAGGCAGATGGCTGAATTTGCATATAGCTGGAAAGGAGACAGCCAAAAAGCCTGGGAAACCCTACAGCCCATAGTTGGCTCACAGAAACCCTCTCTAATGATAATGACTGATGTCTCAGTGAGAGAATCCTTTTGAAGTGATGAGAACACCTCTTCAGAGAGCAACAGCTGTACTAGGCCTGATAATGTTTTAGTTCCTCCAAAAATAGCTTTTTCATGTTGGTCAGTACAGCAGAGATGCAATGGACCATGATACAGAGTTGCAGCTGAACCATGATACAATGAAATAAAGTAAAAAATTATGAAAGGTTAGAGCTGGGACGATAAACTGAAAATGACCAACACCGACATTGCATTCCTCTTACCTACGTTGGTGATTTTGCTTCACATGTTGTCTGTAGATTGTTCTAAAAACCATTATCTGCTCAACAGTAATAGCCTATACATTACGTTGATGCCTGCAATGATGGTATCTGCCTGTCCCTTTTTTGCTGTCAGCTACTGTGTGAGCAGACCTCTCACTCCCCCTCCCCACTATGCGCACAGATGCATTCTGAGAAGCTCGAGCATATGACCATTGCTCAAAATGCAATTGCGGGACAAATACAGTTTTCAAAGAAACTACTGTTGTTCCAGTTACAGAGAGGAGAATCACAGCTTTCTATGAGTATATACTGTATTGCTTACTTACCATTATTGAGTTTATGACAACATTTTACAACCGAAGTAAGTTGTGGTTTTGATTCGCCCCCGGAGCAAGCAGAGTGCGCCATTTGCAGTGAATGGGCCTACATCAAGTAGCCTTGGAAAGTTCTTCTAGGACATTAGAATACATTTACTGATAGATTAATCAATTAGTCTACATGGCTATATAGCAACAATATCATATTTTAATAACCACGATAGATCATAAATGAGAGAAAGTCCACTACAGTTCTTGAATTGACGGTTTACTGACTTCAAACTCACAGGTTACTGTCTGGCTGTAGCCTACACCATATAAATCAGACAATCACAGCTACTCAACTCACTGTCGGGACAAGAAAAAGAGAGAGAACAATGACAGCATGGCATATAACAGACATCTCAACTAACCTGAATGCAATGTGAAATCACCCAAAAATGTCACCAAGTCATTGGATTTAGGTTAAAAGTTGGGTGAAATTCCCTTACGTTGATTACTTACTTCAAATCAAATTAGCTTTCCACGTCGATTCACATAGAATGTTTATGTTGATATGATGTGGAAGCAACATTGATTCAATCAGTTTTTGCCCAGTAGGAGGCTACCATCGCAGTTGTCTTACTTTGCACTGGAACAAAATGTTTAGAGCCCTGCCGCTAATGTAAAGTAACTGTCCATCAAAAAAGTAACAAATATATTTGTTGTTATCCAGCAAACTAGTTACATTTACCACCATATGACTTATTGTCCATATCGCCCAGCTCTATGAAAGGGTATCAAGCTCATTTTCTGTTGATATCCTTATGCCATTTGGTATCAAGAATCCCCACCACACTTTTGTCGATTAAATTTGGCCACTATATGAATTAATGAGTGACTGTATACTTAACGAAAAATACATCTAACCATATTCATTGACTGTTTAAAGAAAACTGTATGTCAGATTTGAGTTTTTTCCTTTAACGCTCATTTGTCTCTCCAGCATCCTACTTTGGGGACAGTTTCTGCAAGATAACTTCGATCCAAGATGTCTCCTCCTTTCACCTGTCGCTGCAGTTCAAGACCAGCCGACGAAGTGGACTCCTCCTCCTGGCTGCAGGGATGCAGGACTACCTATTTCTGGAACTCCAAAATGGGAAATTACAGGTTAATAGCAACACCTGTCTTGTCGGAAAGGATTCTATTTGCAATGTACTATCAGACCGCAGTAACCCAAGGCAACCTAGCAAGCTGTTGCAAAGTGTATTTTACACAAGTTTATGATGTTATTAAACCACCCAGAAATGTACACGGCATGGTTATTTAGGTGGACGACTGATTGTGAATCCTAGATGGCAAACATGTTTTGTCAACTGTTTCACAATATTTCAGTTTATAGTTCTATCCAGGATTGGAATTGGAAAAAGTCACTCTGGGGACTGACCATGTCAAATCCTAGAAATTCAAATTAAACACAGATTTACAAAAATGCTTTCACTTTGGGGACTCGGTTCCTACGCATTCCCCCGCCCCCCAATTCCACCTCTGGTTCTATCCTGTGGAGACGAGGCACTAAAAGTATTAGAAAAAGGACACCTGTCTTAAAACTTCCTATAAATGTCCTATATTGTAATTGAAAGACTGACAACAACATCTGTGGTGTCACTTTCCTCTTTCCAAACCAAAAATGTACTTCAACCTAATACATTTAAAGATTATAACAGAAGTGAACGCAGGCTGGTGGTGTGTGCTCATTAAAGAAGCATGCATGTGACAGTTTCAATTAGATGGTACTCTGAAATCATTCTACATTGCTTTACTGGTTGTCACTTTAAAATGGGATTCCTGACATTTTAATTCCATAATGAATTTCTTGGCAGAGTCTGTGAGGAGCTGAATTCGCATCACATAAACAATCCCTAAATTGTGTACAATAAACAAGGTTTATTGTTTTTAGAGTTCTTGTGCGTTTGCTATTAATAACGTTTGAATATGATAGAATCACAAGAAAGCTATGATGCTGCTCACACAATTCTTCAAATGCTTACCCCGTTCTCCTCTGATCCATAAGATGCAGTTTGTAAGGACAAGACACGTGAAAGAGAGATGCCCCCAAAAAGACAATCACGTCTATGCTAGATTGATTCCTCTTTGATATCATCTTTCAAATCCTTTTAGATAATCGTTCATGGAAAGAAAGGCTATGCGGAAGGAATCCTTTCAAGAATATAATGACAGTCCAAAAAACATACAATTATTGAGCTTCATAAAATAGCAATGACACTTCTCTTCTCCCTTTTTTCACATAGGTGCGAATGAACCTTGGGGCCGGTGAGATGGTGCTATCATCATCTCTGGGGCTGCAACTGAACAACCTCCAGGAGCACAAGGTGTCTATCACGATGCAGGAGGCCAAACTGACCATGCTGATCGATGATCTCTTTTCCACTTTCATCTCTGTGCCTGAAACCCAGGAGGACCTCAACATTGACATGGGGGTTTACATGGGGGGAACCGGAGACTTAGACGCCCCATATCTCAGTAATGCCATACCTCCATTCCGCGGCTGCATGACCAATGTCAAGTTGGAGTCCCATCAGTTTGATATTCTCGACTCCGAGCCCATTGACTGCCATGATACAAAGGAGTCCTGTAGCAGTGAGTTTGAGGTTGGTGATGGAGAGGCGACCAGCTTTATCAGCCCAGACTCATTTGTGTCCTTCCCTACTTGGAGCGGGGCTGGTGGTAGTGAAAGGACCTTGGAGTTTCTCATGAAGACCACCATCGAGGATGCCCTACTCACCTTCCACCCTGGACGAGAGTCAGACTTTATAGCTGTTGGCGTTGTGGGCGGTTACCTAAAAGGTGTGGTGGACTTTGGGAGTGGGATTGTGGTACTCGACAACCCCAGAGTACAGCTAGATGATGATCAGTGGCATAGGATCAGAGTCACTGTAGATGCGAGTGTGTTTGAGATTAACGTGGACAGCCAGCCTGCCTCTCTCTCTCTAAGGGGCTCAGAGCAATTGGATCTAGTTGGCAATCTGTATATGGGGGGGATCCAGGGCAAGATGAAGGATGTGTTTCGTGATAGTAGCTTGTCTCATATGGAGGAGGTAATAACATCTGAGTCTTTTATCGGATGCATGGGAGAAATCAAAGTGAACCAGAAGGAGAGAAGCCTGCAGGATGCGTTGGTCACCAAAGACGTCCATGTGAAATGCGAAGGAGAGGACTATGACTACTCAAGTTACTATGATTTTGAGGCAACCACAACTACGGCTCCTGTTCGGATCCGATATGTCAGCGCTGACCCTAATGAAAGACATTGCTACCCAACTGACGACACACCAGAGGCCTTCCGGAACATTACAAAACTTATTGAAGTCAACCCTTTGCTTGTGCCCGAGGGTGGGGAAGCTTTTCTCGATATTAACAACCTTAGCCCTACACTTAACCTAAACACTGTGGGAATCCGCCAATCCCAGATCATTTTCACTCTACAAAATGACCCTTGGTACGGACTCGTAGATATGAACATCAATACCAGACGTACCAAAAAGTTTACACTCCTGGACGTGGTCAACAAGAAAATCAAGTATCTCCACGACGGCAATGAAAAGTATGGCGATCAGATCCAGTTGGAGGTGTTTGCCCATAGTAACAGTTACCTTCCAGAATGTCTTAAAAATCCCCACCAGTACATTCTCCCAGTGGAGATCATACCTGTCAATGACACACCACAACTAAGCGGAGGAAACATTTCCATCACAGAAAACGGTCGCACTCGCTTAAATCCCAACCTTATCAAGATTGTGGATTCGGACACTCGCTGTGAGGAATTGATTGTCACCGTGACCTCAGAACCTCCCAGAGGGGTTGGCTACTTAGAAAATGCCCAGCAACCAGGAAGAAGTATCAAAGAGTTCACATGCAGGCAGTTGAAAGACGGCAATATATATTTTGTCCACCGAACTGGGAGCGGTGGGATAACTCTACAGGTATCTGACGGACAATCCATAAGTCATTCGACCACTTTTAAACTGTCCATTACAAAGCCCAAAATGAGCCTTGTGACCAATACTGGCCTTCTGTTGTCTCAGGGAAGCAACTCTTCCATTGGGATCCAGAACCTGGCCGTCATTGCCACCCCTCGTAATGGAGATATTGTGTTTAATGTCACACAGGCTCTGAGATATGGTGAATTGCATGTTCTCACTCGCAATGGTTTGCCCAAACAGGTGACATCTTTTCACCAGTCAGATTTGGAGCAAGATCGCTTGAGATATGTTAGCACAGTTTCAAGTGACCTGGAGGACGTTGTGTCAGATCATTTTCAATTTGATGTCCATCTTGGACAGTTTTCCCTATGGAACAATACTTTTTTGATCAAGATCACACCCTCCCAGGTTAAAATGGCCCAAGTAGTTCCCCTTGAGATTGAAGGCAAGGTAGAGCAAAAGGCAATTAAACACACTGATCTTGAAGCAGAAGTGAAGGGAAAAAGTGTAGCCCCAGAAACTATAAGATACATCCTTCTGAAGGCCCCCACACTGGGTACTCTTCAAATGATTGGCAGGAAGCTAGTTGAGGGAGACAGTTTCACCCAACAGGACCTCTGGAATGCCCAGGTCAGCTATAGAGTCCAGGTGCAAAGGGCGGTGGCTAATGAGGACCAGTTCCAGTTCAGAGTCTTTGCAGAGAATCAGTACTCCCCTATGTATACCTACCCAATCAAGATCCAGGCTGATTCAGACGCCCCTGTTTTGACTAATGAGAGACTCATTGTCTTGGAGGGTGGGGAGAATATTCTGAACAAAGACTATCTATGGGTTCAGACATCCATCTCGACAAACTTTGTTTACAGGGTGACGCAAGACCCCAAGTATGGCCGTCTCATCAGGGAGTCCCCATCTGGACAGCCCAGGTTCGACGGGGCTATTAGAATGTTCAGCAATGAGGATCTGAATCTAGATAGGCTGATTTACCAACATGATGGCTCAGAGTCTAGCGATGATGAGTTCTCTTTCCTGGTATTCGAGCAAGCAGCAGGAAGTGAAAACATCAGAATCGATGGTCAAGAGTCTATGAGCAGCATGTTTAGAATATCTATTCAGTCCAAGAACGACCACGTGCCTCTTAGAGTGGTTGATAAAACCTTCAACGTGGTGCGAAACGGACAACGTTTGCTGACCACAGAAGATATCCTCTTCAGGGACAATGACTCAGGGTTCAATGATACCCAGTTGGTCTTTGTTCGCACAGGCATTCTCTCAGGAAATATTGTCTCCCCATCAGACCCCTCACAGCCCCTCTTTCGTTTCACTCAAGCAGACATGAAAGACCAGAATGTTCTATTTGTGCACCATGGAGCAGACCGTGAGCGCTTCCAGCTCCAGGTTTCTGATGGCCTGCATAAAACCACAGCCCTGCTGCAGATCCAGGCTGGTGAGGCCTACCTCCGTGTGGTGAACAACACTATGGTTGTTATGGACCATGGAAGCACAAAGACGCTCAACACCAGTCTGTTGAGTGCAGAGTCCAACATGGACATTAGAGACGCCAGTGACATTAGGTACCAAGTGACATCACCCCCTAGTGATGGGAAGATCATCGTGAGTGGGATTGAGGCCTCTTGGTTCACACAGGAGGATCTGAAAAAGGGTGTGGTGTCCTACGAGCATAACGACCAGAGTCTGAGCTCCAAGGACTCGTTTGGCTTCACTGTGGAAGCGAAAGGATTTTCTGAGGAGGGTACATTCAGAATAAAGATCTTCAAGCAAGGCTATCTGTCTGAGCCTGTGGTCATCACCAATGAGGTCATCATCTCCTATGAGGGAGAGCACACTGTGATCAACCAAGATCATCTTAAGGTATGTTTACATTATATTCCCCTCTACGTTTACCAATCATTGACTTCCACCTTTGCCTACTGTTTGTTCTTGAATCTATTACGCTACCGCCAACTGAGTGACTTAGTAGACTGTAATTGTGCTTATGAAGCAGTCATTAAGAGTTGAAAGTAACCAAACATGCACCCTCAACAGTATGTACACTTTATGGCTGCACGATCTGGATAAAATATCAAATTGCGATTTTTATTTTGGGGGGGGGAATATTGCAATTATGAATTGCGATTTTCGAAGCACTTGGGTGAAAACGTCAGACTTAGTTAACACGAGTCAGGGTAGAGAACATCACTTCTAAAATGAGATCATATGAATGACTACATGCTATGCTAACTGAATACAAAATCAAATGAAACAAATATTTTCTAACATTGTTATAGGCTACATATGATACTAGATAGTATACTTACACCAACATATTAACAAACATTTTTACCATGATCATCAAAATATAGTGTGCATTTATTAATAAATTAGTGAAAAACATTTGAGTTCCTATTTTACCATTATAAGTTAATTATTTATTCAGGCAGCCATAACCTGCAGATGGAATAGGAAATGTATGATTGTGCAATTATGTATAAGTAGCCTCAATAATTATTATAATTGAAATTGTAAGCCTTAAAAACATGTAACGTGTAGCCTACCAATTGCAAGGTGCAGCCTGTGTCCAAAACATTGGAGTCTGGTCCAGTTATTCAACGAGACGTGTTTCAACTGGTCTCTTAATTTTGTTATACAGTGTTGGGATGACAACTTGGGAGAAATATGTGCGAGATGGAATCTTGTATCTCCTTTCCAGCTTGTTTATCATCTTCTTGAAGCGGTCTTTGCTGACTGTGTAAGTAGGAACCATGTCTTTGGCTATGTGTTAGCCTCTGTGACTTCTATGTCTGCGCAGGGTGTTTTTTTGGGCGTTACACTTGAAAACCCATCAATGCCTGTTGAAAGTAGGTGGATGGTTGTGGCTTAGTTGCTTTGCTGCTTTTGGGCACTTTTTTGTACAATACAATTGTTGTAAAGTAGGGGATGGTTATTCTTCAAATGATTTAATACATTTGTTGTGATGCCTCGTGTTGTTCCCATAACTCTGAGGCATTTTTTGCACAACACTTGCATTGGGTTGACATCAGTTTGCCTGTAGCCAAAATACTGCCATACTACTGAAGATGTGCCTTCTTTGGCACCAAATCAACATTCTCATTAGCACTAGCAGCACCCATGTTTCGAACACTCACTGATGTAAAGCCACAGAGTTCCTTACTGTACTGTCTTTGGTAAAGACCTTTCTCCCCTCACCAGCACCTAACTGTGCAATGCATGTGATTGACCAGCAGGTGCATACCAAGAGTAAGAGAGGCCGGTTGTGATTGGTCAGTATGCTCTGCGCATGTAGAGTGAACAAACAGTCTAGTGCATCTCATTGGAAGAGGTACCATAATCTAGTTTTTGTTGTATCAACAGTGTAAAAAAAAAGGACAAAATCGTAGCCTCTTGCGATACGGATATTGCACATGTCAATATCGCAATTTCGATCTGAATTCGATTAATTGTGCAGCCCGAGTACACTTGTACAGTTGTTGTTCGTTCATTGGATAATTCTTCAATTCATTCATAGTGTTTATAAATTCACTTTTTGTTTATGTTGTCTCTGTGGAGCAGACTCAGTTTCACATGACATACAGTAATCACACAAACGTGGTGTAAATGTCAAATCAAATCAAATGTTATTTGTCACATACACATGGTTAGCAGATGTTAATGCGAGTGTAGCGAAATGCTTGTGCTTCTAGTTCCAACAATGCAGTAATAACCAACAAGTAATCTAACTAATAATTCCAAAACTACTGTCTTATACACAGTGTAAGGGGATAAAGAATATGTACATAAAGATATATGAATGAGTGATGGTACAGAGCAGCATAGGCAAGATACAGTAGATGGTATCGAGTACAGTATATACATATGAGATGAGTATGTAAACAAAGTGGCATAGTTAAAGTGGCTAGTGATACATGTATTACATAAGGATGCAGTCGATGATATAGAGTACAGTATATACGTATGCATATGAGATGAATAATGTTGGCTAAGTAACATTATATAAGGTAGCATTGTTTAAAGTGGCTAGTGATATATTTACATCATTTCCCATCAATTCCCATTATTAAAGTGGCTGGAGTTGGGTCAGTGTCAATGACAGTGTGTTGGCAGCAGCCACTCAATGTTAGTGGTGGCTGTTTAACAGCCTGATGGCCTTGAGATAGAAGCTGTTTTTCAGTCTCTCGGTCCCAGCTTTGATGCACCTGTACTGACCTCGCCTTCTGGATGATAGCGGGGTGAACAGGCAGTGGCTCGGGTGGTTGATGTCCTTGATGATCTTTATGGCCTTCCTGTAACGTCGGGTGGTGTAGGTGTCCTGGAGGGCAGGTAGTTTGCCCCCGGTGATGCGTTGTGCAGACCTCACTACCCTCTGGAGAGCCTTACGGTTGAGGGCGGAGCAGTTGCCGTACCAGGCGGTGATACAGCCCGCCAGGATGCTCTCGATTGTGCATCTGTAGAGGTTTGTGAGTGCTTTTGGTGACAAGCCGAATTTCTTCAGCCTCCTGAGGTTGAAGAGGCGCTGCTGCGCCTTCTTCACGATGCTGTCTGTGTGAGTGGACCAATTCAGTTTGTCTGTGATGTGTATGCAGAGGAACTTAAAACTTGCTACCCTCTCCACTACTGTTCCATCGATGTGGATAGGGGGGGTGTTCCCTCTGTGATGTGTAACTCCAGTCCCTGATGTAAATTAGGAATACTGTGCCTTCTCTACGAAAATATTCAGTCCCCTTGACTTTTTCCACATTTTGTTACGTTACAGCCTTATTCTAAAATTGATTTTAAGAATTTTTTCCTAATCTATTAAGCATTCAAAACTGAAATATCACATTTACATAAGTATTCAGACACTTTACTCAGTACTTTGTTGAAGCACTTTTGGCAGCGATTACAACATCGAGTCTTCTTGGGTATCACGCAACAAGCTTGTCACACCTGTATTTGGGGAGTTTCTCCCATTCTTCACAGCAGATCCTCTCAAGATCTGTCAGGTTGGATGGGGAGCGTTGCTGCACAGCTATTTTCAGGTCTCTCCAGAGATGTTCGATCGGGTTCAAGTCTGGGCTCTGGCTGGGCCACTCAATGACATTCAGAGACTTGTCCCAAACCCACTCCTGCATTGTCTTGGCTGTGGGCTTAGGGTCGTTGTCCTGTTGAAAGGTGAACCTTCACCCCAGTGTGAGGTCCCGTGTGCTCTGGAGCAGGTGGTCATCGAGGATCTCTCTGTACTTTGCTCCGTTCATGTTTGCCTCGATTCTGACTAGTCTCCCAGTCCCTGCCACTGAAAACATCCTCCCAGCATGATGCTGCCACCACCATGCTTCACCGTAGGGATGGTGCCAGGATGGTGCCAGACGTGACGCTTGGCATTCAGGCCATCTTGGTTTCATCAGAGCAGAGAATCTAGTTTCTCATGGTCTGAGAGTCCTTTAGGTGCCTTTTGGTAAACTCCAAGTGGGCTGTCATGTGCTTTCTACTGAGGAGCGGCTTCCGTCTGGCCACTCTACAGTAAAGGCCTGATTGGTGGAGGGCTGCAGGGATTGTTGTCCTTCTGTAAGGTTCTCCCATCTCCACAGAGGAGCTCTAGAGCTCGGTCTGCTGACAACCAGGTTCTTGGTCACCTCCTTGACCAAGACCCTTCACCCCTGATTGCTCAGTTTGGCCGGGTGGCAAGCTCTATGAAGAGTCTTTGTGGTTTTAAACTTAATTTAAGAATTATGGAGGCCACTGTGTTCTTGGGGACCTTCAAGGCTCCCGAGTCTAAGGTACTTTATCTCAGTGCAAGAGGCGTCACTACAGTCCCTAGTTCGTATCCAGGATGTATCACATCCAACCATGATTGGGAGTCCCATAGAGCGGAGCACAATTGTCCCAGCATCGTCCAGATTTGGGCCAGGGTAGGCCGTCATTGTACATTTGTTCTTAACTGACTTGCCTAGTTAAATAAAGGTTACATTTTTGGTTTTAATGTTGAAAAATAAATCGGCAGAAATGTGTTGGTACCCTTCCCCGGAGCTGTGCCTCGACACAATCCTGTCTCAGAGCTCTACGGAAAATTACTTGTAACCTCATCGCTTGGTTTTTGCTCTGACATGCAATGTCAACTGTGGGACCTTATATAGACAGGTATGTGCCTTTCCAAATCATGTACAATCAATTGAATTTACCACAGTTGGACTCCAGTAGAGTTTCAGAAATATCTCAACGATGATCAATGTAATCGCGATGCACCTGAGCTCAAGGTCTGAATACTTATGTAAATAAAGTATTTCTGTTTATTATGTTTCTGTTTATTCTTCACTGACTAGTTAAACCTTTATTTAACCAGTCAGTGAAGAATAAATTCTTATTTACTATGACGGCCTACCAAAAGGCAAAAGGACTCTTGCGGAGAAGGGCTGGGATAAAAAAAAAATGTTTTAAATACAATATAAATATACAGTTGAAGTTGGGAGTTTACATACACTTAGGTTGGAGTCATTAAAACTAATTTTTCAACCACTCCACACATTTCTTGTTAACAAACTGCAGTTTGTGCATGACACAAATCACTTTTCCAACAATTGTTAACAGACAGATTTCTTCACTTATTATTCTCTGTATCACAATTCCAGTGGGTCAGAGGTTTACATACACTAAGTTGACTGTGCCTTTAAACAGCTTGGAAAATTCCAGATAATAATGTCATGGCTTTAGAAGCTTCTGCTAGGCTAATTGACATAATTTGAGTCATTTGGAGGTGTACCTGTGGATGTATTTCAATGCCTACCTTCAAACTCAGTGCCTCTTTGCTTAACATCATGGGGAAATCAAAATAAATCAGCCAAGACCTCAAAAATAAAATTGTAGACCTCCACAAGTCTGGTTCATCCTTGGGAGCAATTTCCAAACGTCTGAAGATACCACTTTCATCTGTACAAAAAATAGTACGCAAGTATAAACACCATGGGACCACGCAGCCATCATACCTATCAGGAAGGAGACGCGCTCTGTCTCCTAGAGATGAACGTACTTTGGTGCGAAAAGTGCAAATCAATCCCAGAACAACAGCAAATGACCTTGTGAAGATGCTGGAGGAAACAGATACAAAATATCTATATCCACAGTTAAACGAGTCCTATATCGACATAACCTCATAACCCACTCAGCAAGGAAGACGCAACTGCTCCAAAACCGCCATAAAAATGCCAGACTACGGTTTTTCAACTGCACTTGGGGACAAAGATCGTACTTTTTGGAGAATTGTCCTCTGGTCTGATGAAACAATTATAGAACTGTTTGGACATCATTAGGTTTGGAGGAAAAAGGGGGAGGCTTGCATGCCGAAGAACACCATCCCAAACGTGAAGCATGGGGGTGGCAGCATCATGTTGTGGGGGGGCTTTGCTGCAGGAGCGACTGGTGCACTTCAAAAAATAGATGGCATCATGAGGCAGGAGAATTATGTGGATGTATTGAAGCAACATCTCAAGACATCAGTCAGGAAGCTAAAGCTTGGTCACAAATTGGTCTTCCAAATGGTCAATGATCCCAAGCATACTTCCAAAGTTGTGGCAAAATGGCTTAATAAGGACAACAAAGTCAAGGTATTGGAGTGGCCATCACAAAGCCCTGACCTCAATCCTATAGAAAATGTGTGGGCAGAACTGAAATAGCGTGTGTGGGCAAGGAGGCCTACAAACCTGACTCAGTTACACCAGCTCTGTCATGAGGAATGGGCCAAAATTCTCCCCACTTATTGTGGGAAGCTATCTGAAATGTTTGACTCAAGTTAAACAATTTAAAGGAATTGCTACCAAATACTAATTGAGTTCATGTAAACTTCTGACCGACTGGGGATGTGATGAAAGAAATAAAAGCTGAAATAAATCACTATTATTCTGACATTTCATATTTACATTTACATTTACATTTAAGTCATTTAGCAGACGCTCTTATCCAGAGCGACTTACAAATTGGTGCATTCACCTTATGACATCCAGTGGAACAGTCACTTTACAATAGTGCATCTAAATCTTAAAGGGGGGTGAGAAGGATTACTTATCCTATCCTAGGTATTCCTTAAAGAGGTGGGGTTTCAGGTGTCTCCGGAAGGTGGTGATTGACTCCGCTGTCCTGGCGTCGTGAGGGAGTTTGTTCCACCATTGGGGGGCCAGAGCAGCGAACAGTTTTGACTGGGCTGAGCGGGAACTGTACTTCCTCAGTGGTAGGGGGGCGAGCAGGCCAGAGGTGGATTCTTAACATAAAGTGGTGATCCTAACTGACCTTAGACAGGGAATTATTACTAGGATTAAATGTCAGGAATTGCGAAAACATTTATTTGGCTAAGGTGTATGTAAACATCCAACTTCAACTGTAGGACAAAACACGCATCACGACAAGAGAGACCTAAGACATCAACATAGCTAGGCAG
This sequence comes from Oncorhynchus keta, assembly GCF_023373465.1. Classification (NCBI taxonomy): domain Eukaryota; kingdom Metazoa; phylum Chordata; class Actinopteri; order Salmoniformes; family Salmonidae; genus Oncorhynchus; species Oncorhynchus keta. Next base: position 7,108,308 of record NC_068437.1, read on the forward strand.
CAACACATGACAACACAGCATGGTAGCAACACAATATAGAAGCAGCACAAAACATGGCAAACATTATTGGGCACAGACAACAGCACAAAGGGCAAGAAGGTAGAGACAAAAATACATAACGCAAAGCAGCCACAATTGTCAGTAAGAGTGTCCATGATTGAGAAAACTGTCCAGTCTGAGTGTTTGTTGCAGCTCGTTCTGGTCGCTAGCTACAGCTAACTGAAAAGACGACGACCCAGGGATGTGTTTGCTTTAGGGACCTTTAACAGAATGTGACTGGCAGAACGGGTGTTGTATGTGGAGGACGAGGGCTGCAGTAGATATCTCAGATAGGGGGAGTGAGGCCTAAGAGGGTTTTATAAATAAGCATCAAACAGTGGGTCTTGTGACGGGTTTACAGAGATGACCAGTTTACAGAGGAATATAGTGTACAGTGATGTGTCCTATAAGAAGCATTGGTGGCATATCTGATGGCCAAATGGTAAAGAACATCTTGCTGCTCGAGAGCACCCTTACCTGCCGATCTATAAATTATGTCTATGTAATCTAGCATGGGTAGGAAGGTCATCTGAATCAGGGTTAGTTTGGCAGCTGCGGAGAAAGAGGAGCGATTACGATAGAGGAAACCAAGTCTAGATTTAACTTTAGCCTGCAGCTTTGACATGTGCTGAGAAAAGGACAGTGTACAGTCTAGCCATACTCCCAAGTACTTGTATGAGGTGACTACCTCAAGCTCTAAACCATCAGAGGTAGTATTCACAGCTGTGGGGAGAGGGGCATTCTTCTTAACAAACCACATGACCTTTGTTTTGGAGGTGTTCAGAACAAGGTTACGGGTAGAGAAAGAGTGTTGGACACTATAAGAAAGCTTTGTTGTGGAGCATTTAACATACAATTCGGGGACGGGCCAGCTGAGTAGAAGACTGTAGCATCTGCATATAAATGGATGAAAGAGCTTCCTACTGCCTGAGCAATGTTGTTGATGTAAATTGAGAAGAGTGTGTGGCCTAGGTTTGAGCCTTGGGGTACTCCCTTGGTGACAGGCAGTGGCTGAGACAGCAGCTTTTCTGACTTTTTACACTGCACTCTTTGAGAGAGGTAGTTAGCAAACCAGGCCAAAGACCCCTCAAAGACACCAATACTCCTTAGCTGGCCCACAAGAATGGAATGGTCTACCCTATCAAAATCTTTGGCCAAGTCAATACAAATAGCAGCACATCATTGCTTAGAGTCAAGGGCAATGGTGACATTATTGAGGACCTTTAAGGTTGCAGTGACACATCCATAACCTGAGCAGAAACCAGATTGCATACCAAAGAGAATACTATAGACGTCAAGAAAGCCAGTCAGTTAATTATTGACGCATTTTTTCCAACACTTTTGATAACCAGGGCAAAATAGAAGGCCTGTAACAGTTAGGATCAGCTTGATCTCTCCCTTTAAATAAAGGACGAACCATGGCTGCCTTCCAAGATATGGGAACTTCCCCAGAAAGGAGAGACAGATTAAAAAGGTTGAAGATAGGCTTGGCAATGATAGGTGCATCAACCTTAAAGAAGAAAGGGTCTAAACCATCTGACCCAGATGGTTTTGGGGGTCAAGTTTCAGGAGCTTTAGCACCTCGGACTCAGTGACTGCCTGCAGGGAGAAACTTTGTAGCGGGGCAGGGGAAAAAGAGGGAGAAGCATCAGGGATAGTCGGATTTGAAGGGGTGGGAGATGAGGAAATGATGGATGGGCAAGGAGGCATGGCTGGGTCAAATGGGAATCCTGACTTAATGAAGTGGTGATTAAAGAGCTCAGCCATGGGCTTCTTGTCAGTAACAACCACATCATCAACTTTAAGGGACATGGGTAGCTGTAAGGAGTGTTTCATCTCCAAGTCTTTAAAGTAACTAACTTTGTCCTTCCGGATAGCTTGAGTGCACTTATTTCTCATTTGCCTGAACGAGAGCCAGTCAGCCTGAGTATGCCTGTGCCGGGCCTTTCGCAAAATGCAATTCTTGAGGTGCAATAACTACAATATCACGGTCGACCCAGGTGCTGAACCTGTTTTTAATTATAATTGTCTTAATGGGGGCGTGTTTGTTAACAATACCACTGAAAATATCAAAAAAGAAGGTCCAAGTGTCTTTGACAGAAGGGATCAAGTTGATTCTATACCATTTTACAGAGGCCAGTTCATGAAGGAAGGCTTGCTCATTAAAGTTGTTTAACAAGCATCTATGACAAATCAGGACAGGTCATATCACTGAGCAGCCGTTACGAACACAGACTGTAAAACAGTGATCACTAAGGTCATTACAGAAAACACCTGACTGATACCTATCAGGATCATTTGTGAAGATAACATCAAGGACAGTAGCATTTTCTGGGTATTTGGAGTAATACGTTGTGGGATTGGTAATAACCTGAGAAAGATTTAGGGAGTCCCATTGCTTTAGGACTTGGTCAGGTGGTTTAAGCATGTCCCAATTTAGTTCAGCTAGCAGGAATAATTCAGATTTAGTGTAAAGGGTCAGGAGAGAGCTTAGGGCAGGTAGGGTACAGGCCGGTGCTCATGGAGAACGATAGCACCCAGCAAGTCAACAAAGAGCTATTTGGAAGTTTAATACTTAAAACCAGTGTTAGAGAATTAGAACCTAAGTAAAACACTCAACGGACATGATGAAAGCTTAACCAAGTTTAATTCTTCCCAGAGGGTCAATACAGCTGCATTCAGACAAAACATTTTTCAACCACCACAAGTATATATACACTCCAATTTAGGCACTCCTCCTTCACTCCAATCCTTACATCTTTTATGGTTTGACAGGAAGACAAAGTGATAAGGGAGAAACAATGGTTTATTACCCTAAGGGGATCTGACCTGACCTCAACCCCCTTGATGCCTAATCCAAAGATCTCCACCCGTATCCCCTATAGCAATCCAGTGACTTCCTCCCGTCCACCCAACACATTCCAAAGCCATCTGGCTCCTACAGATAACCATTAACTTCTGATGTAAAAACCAGTCTCTATCACTCTTAGATACTACACTTCTGAGTATACAATGTTCCAAGTTTATCCCAGAATCTAACACCAGCAAATCAAATTGTTTAGGGATGGACTTGGTGGAGACAACTGAGCACTGAAGGTGATCCTTGGTAAAGATTGCCACTCCTCCACCTTTTGGAAGATCTGTCTTGCCGAAAAAGGTTATAACCAGAAAGGTTAACATCAGTATTCAAAACACTCTTCCTTAACCACGTCTCAGTAATGACCAACACATCTGGATTGGAGCTGTGAACCCACACTTTCAATTTATCTATTTTAGGTAATAAGCTTCTAGTGGTGTTAACGTGCAGAAAAAAAACAGGCTTTTACGAGAGCAGAAATCAGTGAAGCAGATATCGGAGCACAAGTCAGAATTGCATAGCAACAGTAGATGGGCCAGGGTGTACATGCACATTTCCAGATATCATCAACAGTAATACAATCAAGGCATGGCATAGGACAGGGAGAGCTCTACGGTGCTGATTTATGACATCTGAATGTGCATCAGATGGCAACAAGATCATATTGTACAGCAATTTCATGAGGCAATATGAATACAAAGCCGGCGAGAGGTGATTAGAATAGGATGGGAGGCCAAAAGTCTGTAACCAATAGAGATTCAGAGTCCAGAGTGTGGGAACAAACAAAGTCTGTTCCACGGTTGGGGAAAGAAAGTTCATAGTCAACAAAGCATGCAGGAGTCATGAGGCAAATAGCAAAATAAGTCAAATGCAGAAGAAAAATATAAAATATATAACGACTTGGGGATTAACCATTGTAAGTTCAGAGTCACTCGCCCCAACAGTGCCTGTGTGCTGGAGGCGAGGAAAAGCTTGGGAGAGAGGTTTAGGGGTGTGTGGTGGGGGTGGGGGTGGGGGTACCTGTACCAGACAGGGGAAGACAACCAGGGCAGACGGTGAACAGATCGCCAGGTGGAATCTAAGTAGCAGTGCAGCAGGCAACGGGAGTAGGTGTCACACCCACTTGGGAGAAGCTTTTACTTCTGGAGGCAGATTTATAATATATTTGCAAAAATGTCTAAAAACCTGTTTTCGCTTTGTCATATGGGGTATTGTGTGTAGATTGCTGAGGAATTGTTTTTATTTAATACATTTTAGAATAAGGCTGTAACGTAACAAAATGTGGAAAAAGTCAAGGGGTCTGATTACTTTCCGAATGCGCTTTTAATCTTGTTTATGTACTTAATTATAGTCTATTTAGTGTATAAAACACTCACTAAGTACACCCTAAGGATATATCTGGAATCGTGTTGTTTCGAAGATGAACACGAGTGCACTTCATCTTAAGAGCCTATTGATGAAGTTACATTTTTTTCAATGAATATTGCATTCCTGTTTTCACCTCGAATTCTGAAGTAATAAGAAACCTATTGATAATTGTGCTTGATATTTAAAGTTTAATTTCTCAGAGGACCTTGTTCTGTTCTTTTCTCAGTATTGACTTAAGAAGGACCAAGATGTACGGACATTGAAACAATTATTGAGAAATGTCGAACAAAGCTCAGGTTGTCCTTTAAATGTGGCCCTATTGACCATGGGTTTTGTGGAGCTTACTTGAAGTGCATTCTCACATTTAGTTGGAGAACCAATGCTTCCCACGGTTGTGTCAAGTTGGCTGGATGTCCTTTGGGTGGTGGACCACTCTTGATACACAGCAAACTGTGGACATGAAAAAAAAATCAGCAGGGTTGCAGTTCTTGACACACTAAAACCGGCGCGCCTGGCACCAAATTAGCGTAAAATAATATCGTTTTTTAGATATCAATACCAAGCTTTCCCAAGTGACCAAAAATAGGGCGTTTTTTTAAGACTGTATAGCTATGAGTCATAGCAAGTGCCCCATGCCTAATTCACATAGGAAAAATGTGTATTTGTGACTAATGTTGTGATTATAGATGGTAGAAGTGTCAAATATTCCAGAAATGATTTATCCCTGAGGCAAAGCATCTCCCAAACTCAGTCCTAGGGACCCATAGCACTACCCTAGCACTGCACAGCTGATTCAAATAATGAACTATAATCAATAATCAACTAGCTTTGAGATGCAGCTTTTGCCTATTTTGAAAGGTGCTTGTTTTCAGAAGCGCTTCAATCAGGCCACAAAAGTGCCAGACCCTGAATCTTCTTTAATTGACCAAGTTATGAGGGCTTTAGATGAAATACTATTGTGCATCGAATGTAATTCATATGCAATGATTCAAAGTCAGTAGAGACTGTCTGTTTATTCCATTGCTTAAATTATAGGTTGTAAAAACATTTAGTATGCTGTTATTGTGAATATAGACCTACTTCTGTCATACAATATAAGGGAAGACATAGTAAATGCTACGGTACATTGATGTGTTCATCTTAGTAGCAGAAGGTTTTTACAGTGGTGCTGAAACAAATTGACTGAAGGTATATGGAATGTACTGACTGAACTAACTGGTCCAACTTTACATAAGTGTCCCTAAAGTATGTATTTACATGGTAAATTGTAAGTTGTAAGTACTATGTATCAATGTGTAGGCTACTTACAACATAGTCACACACTGCACCTGTCCATGTAATTACCATGTAAATGCATAGCTATTACATAGGTGTTCTACAACCATGTAAGTACAACCATTTAGTTAGTCAATACTTGAAAGTGAATCTGAACCTGGTCTCCCAACATTCTCCCCCCCAGGTAGAACAAGCAGACATCCTGCCCTCTGAGATGGTGTTCACCATCAAGGAGCCTCCTCGTCTGGGCCACGTGGTCATGCTGACCAACCACTCGGACAGTACAGCTGCGCCCAGCCTCGACTACATCCACTCCTTCACCCAGGAGGATGTCAACAGGGGGCGCATCCTCTATGTCTCTGCCTCCATCCAGGGCAGTGACACCTTCGCGGCTGACGTCAGCAACGGGTTCACCACTGTGGATGACCTCCGGATGATGGTGGACATTGTGCCTCGCCTCATCCCCATCCAGGCCCTCAACTTCAGTGTGAGGGAGGGCGGTGGGATGGCCCTTACCACTGAGCTCTTGAATATTTCTCACCCATTCTACAGTGCGGTCAACGTGGACTTCGTCGTAGAGGAGCCACCGAAGCATGGGGATATCCGCTACTTGGATGGTGACGAACAAGAGCTCACATTCTTTACCTGGGAGGAGGTGAGTGCTTTTCATAGGTTTCGCTTTGGAGGGGGTAGGGGGGTGGTTGGTTTGTTGATTGATTGATTTAGCACATTAGCTAATTGAAACGTACACAGATATCCATATCAACTTTTAAAGAGGTGAACTCTGGTATGTGTCACCCCCTGTGTTAAAGACAGTATACTTATTCAAATTCAAATGATCAAGGATTTAAAAAACATAACATTTCTATTTAGATGCCAGGAATTGAGCTACTCTCTCTCCCCACATTTGAAGTGTTATTTGTTTGTTAATCTTTCTGAAAAGAAGGAACCATGAGAAAATACAACACAAAAAGGGATTCATTAGTTTAATTGAAAATGGAGTTTGACTTATCCGTTTTGACTTGTTTGGAAACCGAGTCCCACCAGACCACAAGCCATATACTTTATATGCACCATAGCATTTTCTGTCTTAATTACAAGATGCTCACAGAATAATATCCACCTTCCCTGACTTTGATCTTGCTGGTTGTTCGCGAAGACAACCAAGGCCACACTAAGTTCACTTTGCTGTTGTTTGCTCAGTAACTCTGTTCACAGTAGCTGCTCACTATTCTGTGCGTTGCTTCTCTGCTGTTTTATGATTCTGTCTATAGTATTAGATAGAGAGAAACTACAGTATGTGAGACTGTGAGTTGTCTCGTCTCCAACCATGTGGTCCTGAGGCCTAGCACTTGGAAAGAATGAAAAGGAGACATGAGTGGTCACTTGTGGTGGAAAAGCCTCATACATTCTGTATGTACCAGGGAGCATAGTGGAGCTTGTGAGTCACTCCACTTAAGGCTAGCCTGCTACGTGTATAGCTCAGCTCTTCTCCTCACTCAAACACTACTCTTCTGAAAGGGTTGTGGAAAAACTGACGGTGATGTTCGGCAGCCCGAAGCCAAAATAAACTTGCCCATATATTCCTATAATAAGGCATGTGCACACAGCCCTCCCTCGCTTTGCTCCCAGACAGACTTTCTGAAAGACCCCACTATGTGTTTCAATTCAACTGGGACAAGCGCATAGCCATGATTCAGGTTAATCTGATTTGGATTTTTAGAGGAGAAAATGTGGGGGGGGAAACGTTGACATAATCGTCTGCCATCCTGGACACGTTTTCTCTCTGGATCGGTGTATTTTTGTGTGCACTCTCTCTGTACATCGTCAGTGAGTTTTTTTCCTCTTATACAAGGACGACCAAAAAAAAGTTCAGAGGACAAAACACAACACTTCTCCAAATGAGTACCACATTTAGAAGTAAATCTGCAGACTGACTCGGTTGAGGCAGGATTAGAACCAGAGCATAATTGTTTGTAAATTAAAGATGGTTATGCTTGGACTGATTATTGGACATGATTTGGAATTTCTTGACTCACTCATGTGGGAGCAGTGGTTATTTTCATGCTCAGGGCCCACTACTCATATTGGCTTAATTGCTGCGTAAAGACATTTTCGTGATAAACTCTTCGTCACGCAGGGGAAGTTTGTGAGGTTATGTCAGAGTATTGTAGTTTACTGCATGTAGGAGATGCAGTGGAGAAAATGAGAGTGAGGGAGCTTTACTCCTGTAGACTGGTAGTCATCATAAGTATGAATTAAAGAGGCCACAAGAATGGCAAAAGGTACTTGCATGTACTGCACATATAACATAGGAACAGAACCTACAGTAAGTAGTATTGTAACATAGTACATTACATGATGAAGGGTGTGTCAGAAAGGTCAGAGATCATTTAAACACTTTTCTAGAAGTACCACTATATTGACTTTTGTTGTGATGTTTAGAGCTTTGTAAACAAACTGGCTTGGAAGTGGAACATTCTAGACTACCAAAGGTACGATAAACAAATCAAATCAAATTATATTTGTCACATACACATGGTTAGCAGATGGTAATGCGAGTGTAGCGAAATGCTTGTGCTTCTAATTCCGACAATGCAGTAATAACCAACGAGTAATCTAACCTAACAATTTCACAACAACTACCTTATACACACACAAGTGTAAAGGGATGAGGAATATGTACATAAAAATATATGAATGAGTGATGATACAGAACGGCATAGGCAAGATGCAGTAGATGGTATCGAGTACAGTATATACATATGAGATGAGTAATGTAGGGTATGTAAACATTAAATTTAAGTGGCATTATTTAAAGTGGCCAGTGATACTTTTTTTACATCCATTTTTCCATTATTAAAGTGGCTGGGGTTGACTCAGTATGTTGGCAGCAATGTTAATGGTGGCTGTTTAACAGTCTGATGGCCTTGAGATAGAAGCTGTTTTTCAGTCTCTCGGTCCCTGCTTTGATGCACCTGTACTGACCTCGCCTTCTGGATGATAGCGGGGTGAACAGGCAGTGGCTCGGGTGGTTGTGTACGCCGAGGAACAAAAAAATTACTACCCTCTCCACTACTGTCCCATCGATGTGGATAGGGGGGTGCTCCCTCTGCTGTTTCCTGAAGTCCACGATCATCTCCTTTGTTTTGTTGACTGAGTTGACACCTCCTCCCTGTAGGCCATCTCATCGTTGTTGGTAATCAAGCCTACCACTGTAGTGTCGTCTGCAAACTTGATGATTGAGTTGGTGGCGTGCATGGCCACCCAGTCGTGGGTGGACAGGGAGTACAGGAGAGGGCTCAGAACGCACCCTTGTGGGGCCCCAGTTTTGAGGATCAGTGGGGTGGAGATGTTGTTACCTACCCTCACCACCTGGGGGCGGCCCGTCAGGACCCAGTTGCACAGGGCGGGGTCAAGACCTAGGGTCTCGAGCGTGATGATGAGTTTGGAGGTTACTATGGTGTTAAATGCTGAGCTGTGGTCGATGAACAGCATTCACATATGTATTTCTCTTGTCCAGATGGGTTAGGGCAGTGTGCAGTGTGCTTGTGTCGTCTGTGAACCTATTGGGGTGGTAAGCAAATTGGAGTGGGTCTAGGGTGTCAGGTAGGGTGGAGGTGATATGGTCCTTGACTAGTCTCTCAAAGCACTTCATGATGACGTTAGTGAGTGCTACAGGGCGGTAGTCGTTTAGCTCAGTTACCTTAGCTTTCTTGGGAATAGGAACAATGGTGGTCCTCTTGAAGCATGTGGGAACAGCAGACTGGGATAAGGATTGATTGAATATGTCCGTAAACACACCAGCCAGCTGGTCTGCACATGCTCTGAGGACGCGGCTGGGGATGCCGTCTGGGCCGGCAGCCTTGCGAGGGTTAACACGGTTAAACGTTTTACTCACGTCGGCTGCAGTGAAGGAGAGTCCGCAGGTTTTGGTAGCGGGCCGTGTCAGTGGCACTGTATTGTCCTCAAATCGAGCAAAGAAGTTGTTTAGTCTGTCTGCGAGCAAGACATCCTGGTCCGCGACGGGGCTGGTTTTCTTTTTGTAATCTGTGATTGACTGTAGACCCTGCCACATACCTCTTGTATCTGAGCTGTTGAATTGCGACTCTACTTTGTCTCTATACTGACGCTTAGCTTGTTTGATTGCCTCGCGGAGGGAATAGCTACACGGTTTGTATTCGGTCATGTTTCCGGTCACCTTGCCCTGGTTAAAAGCAGTGGTACGTGCTTTCAGTTTCGCGCGAAAGCTGCAATCAATCCATGGTTTCTGGTTTTTGGAATGTTTTAATAGTTGCTGTGGGTACGACATCGCCAATGCACTTGCTAATAAACTCGCTCACCGAATCAGCGTATTCGTCAGTGTTGTTGTTTGATGCAATGCGGAACATATCCCAATCCACGTGATCGAAGCAATCTTGAAGCGTGGAATCAGATTGGTCGGACCAGCGTTGAACAGACCTGAGTGTGGGAGCTTCCTGTTTTAGTCTCTGACTATAGGCAGGGAGCAACAAAATGGAGGCGTGGTCAGCATTTCTGAAAGGAGGGCGGGGGAGGGCCTTATATGCGTCGCGGAAGTTAGAATAACAATGATCCAGGGTTTTACCAGCCCTGGTAGCACAATCGATATGCTGATATAATTTAGGGAGTCTTGTTTTCAGATTAGCCTTGTTAAAATCCCCAACTACAATGAATGCAGCCTCAGGATATGTGGTTTCCAGTTTACATAGAGTCAAATGAAGTTAGTTCAGGGCCATCGATGTGTCTGTTTGGGGGGGAATATATGCGGCTGTGATTATAATTGAAGAGAATTCTCTTGGTAGATAATGCGGTCGACATTTGATTGTGAGGAATTCTAAATCAGGTGAACAGAAGGACTTGAGTTCCTGTATGTTATGATCTCATCACGCCTCATTAATCATAAGTCATACACCCCCGACCATCTTCTTACCAGAAAGATGCTCGTTTCTGTCGGCACGATGCGTGAAGAAACCAGCTGGCTGTACCGACTCCGATAGCGTGTCTCGAGTGAGCCATGTTTCCGTGAGGTCTCTCTGGAATGCTACCCTTGCTCGGATTTCATCAACCTTGTTGTAAAGAGACTGGACATTGGCGAGTAGTATGCTCGGGAGCGGTGTGTGATGTGCCCATCTCCGGAGCCTGACCAGAAGACAGCTTATTCTGCCCCTTTTACGGCGTCGTTGTTTTGGTTCGCTGGCTGGGATCCGATTGGGATCCGATCCATTGTCCTGGGTGGTGGGCAAAACAGAGGATCCGCTTCGGGAAAGTTGTATTACTGGTCGTAATGATGGAGTTGACGTTGCTCTTATATCCAGTAGTTTCTGCCGACTGTATGTAATAAAACCTAAGATTACCTGGGGTACCAATGTAAGAAATAGCACGTAAAAAAACAAAATACTGCATAGTTTTCTAGGAACGTGAAGTGAGGCTGCCATCTCTCTCGGCACAGGAAGTATGTAAACAAGCTCAACCAGGTGCAGAGAGAGGAGTTTCATCAGGAATGGTGTTGCTTCTATAAACATGGAGCCTCCATCTGATCGAAGCACTCATTAAAATCACATCCACGCATGCATACACAAACACACCACACCACCATGCACACACACACACACACAACACACACACACAGCAGCCGAGCATTGACCTGTTTTTGATGCTGTACAAGCATTATGTACAAGCATTATTCTGGATTAGCAAAGCTCTTCCACATACTGTGGTAAAGTTGAATGACTGTCCCAAATAAAAATATCAGAACACCACATTGTATCTCTGCATGGAACAATGTGATGGCCACATGTCGAACAAGAGCCATTCATTGTTTTTTGTCCTTAAGCAGAGGCTGATTTTCACACTCACTTTCTCCGATCAGTAATGAAACCAAGTTTTTTCCAGTTAGTTGGCTTCCATCTCGGATCAATTCGAATCTCCCTACTACAGTTGTGGTGCAGCAGGCCCCTCTCACCACCAAGTCATGCTCCCCTGCATGTAGCCTAAATAGGAAGTCCTACCCATTAATTGGAAACAATGCTTCTGTATGCATTTCCTCAAATGCTCAGGGCCGGTATTCACAAACAGTTGGACTGTAGGATTGTATTCTTAGAGTAGGGGTGCCGATTTAGGATCAGGTCCCCCGGTCTTATTTAGGTATTATGATTTAAAAAGCAAAATCAGCACTCCTACTCTGAGACCGTGAATACGTAGTGCTTGTTAGAGTATTGTCTTACTATACCTCACCTGTGTATTTGCATATCAGAACATCAAGATCGTCTGACGAAGTGGTCTACACTTTAACATGTAGCCTATGTGACTCACCACCTGGATTTGGTCTTATGTAGCAAAATTTGAAATTGTGTTTTTTATATTGGATAACGGTAGACTTAGAGCTACAAAATGGTATATCATACACTGAATTTTTGAGGAACAATGGGAAAGTAACTATGCTTTGAAAGTTGATAAACCTGTAAATTCACTTTTGGCCTTTGAACGTTTTGGTATCTAGTGAAGAGCTCTTCTTTGTCTACACCCATTCAGCATTGTCCACACCCTCCTAAGCTTTAGCCCCAGCCATCTCGTTTCGCTTTTGGAGCATTCAGAATGCACACTTGACGCTCTGGCCGATTTGTTAACCTCTTGATAACATGAAAACAGCCTAACCAGCTCTGCTGGCAACAATTTCATTACTTTTTGTGCTGACGTTTACTGACACCGGCCATATTTAATGGGTGTTGTACACTTTAGCTTCAGACATGTAGCTCGCTAGCTAGGTAAACAATGAACCTAGCTAGGTAAACAATGTGTAAGATCCCACACGTAATGTAATGTTAGATAAAGAGCCAGCCAGCTAACGTTAGCTAGTTAAACAACAATGAACATAGTGCCAAATCATGTTGTTACTATCCTGCATGAATCTGCTGGGAACTAACCAACCAGGTCCAATGTTAGCTAGCTAACATTAGGCTCTAACTAGCAAAGCAAACGGCTCTGGGATATGAATAATAATGTCATACACGTAACGTTAGCTAGGGAGCCAGCCAGCTAACGCTAGCTAGCTAACAGTTGAGCTTGAAATGAAACCACTATGTCTAAATTAGAATTGTGTAATATCTGAAAATGTAGCTAGCTAGACTATCTTACCCTTATACATCATCATGTATGATGGATGAGTATCCCTGTCACGGATGCCATGCCACGGTTGCCCTTAGTTTGAAGATGTAATCCGGAGACAGGTGTTTTCTCCATCTCTTTAGCTATCATACTCTCGCACCACTGATTTGAAAATGCAATCCTCCAGAAAGTGGAGAGCAACCCTTACACAGCTCCACTACACAATAAAAAAAATTTAAAGCCGCGTTCGACAGGATTACCAACACAGCCTCACCAGCTCAAATAGACAGAAGCCTCTATATGGCAGACCAATCCGAACACCTCTCTCGGCATGTCCAGCCCACTCATTATCTCAGCCAATCATGGCAAGTGGGAAGGTAGCTGACTTTTCTGTGGCTTAACCAACAAGGCTCGTAATTTAACAATTGTATTTGTATTTACAGATGGCATACAAGTTTGTTATTAAGGCTCATGAAAGTTCACATGTTCCATAAGGCATTTTGATTCAAAACAAAGTTGTGACTTGCGACATAATGTACGCCTAGTTTCCTGAAACGGGTCACCTATGTTATTGATCAGTAGAGGAAGAGAAAGACACAGTGATCCATTGTCTGTCTGTCCTCTGGACTCCAAAATACTGGGATATGAAGACCTTGATAGAATATTCTTGATCCATCCATCTCCGAAACATGTGCATGATATATTTTACACACATTAATAATTGTTTTTTGTTTGAGTGTAACAAACTTCCAACATGATAAGATAGTGATCAACATCTTGAATTATCATCTTAGTCCAAAATGTTTTGCCCAAAGGTTGCCAAATTTTGACTAAACATTCCTAGACACAGGAGCTATTATAACTTTGCTTGAGACTGGCATTAAACAACACCACTGTGTCCATTCTGCCAATTCTGTTTGCCTACCACTATTGTGTGACAGGAGAACTGACTAGTCTGTGTGACCCCCACGGCCCCTTTTGTTCTCCACAGGTGAAACTTGGACACATCTACTACTTACATGACAGCACGGAAAGTGGCGAGGACAATTTCACACTCTCTGCCTCAGCCTATGAGATAGAGCGCCGCAGCCTTCCCGTTACCTTCACTGTCACCGTCTTCCCGGTCAACGATGAGGCACCTAAACTGACATGCAACACAGGACTGGAGGTACTGAGCTGTCGGTTTACCACAACAGTCGACTGCTGATAACTATATATTTGATGAGTGCAAACTCCTTTTAATTGCAGTGTACTGTATTTCACCAGAACCAATACAAACGCATTTGTTTTATGCTCCAGTTTAGTGCATAAATTTAGGACACTCAAAATCCATTATACTTGTCAGAAGTTAAGTGTTTATTTGTTTGTTTATTGTTTGTTCGTCTATGCTATCATTTATGTTTTGATAAGCCTTCTCAGTGGGTTGCCTGAAAACAACTTAATAGCTAATTAACTATATTCATAAGTGGTTTACACATTGCCACTAGTTATTACGGACAGAATTGTTTTGTAAACATCTTACTAATTAATGTACTTGATAATGAATACCTTAATTAAGTAATACACATCTGGCAACACTTTCTATTGGTAACCCTTTTACGCCGAAGGTTCATTACCAATTTCAGTCATGGTTATATTGTATTACCCGTCAATTCTTTAAAGCAAACAGTAAGGCCGTGTCTTAAATCTGACTTGCCTACTACTTACTTAAACTGCATACTGTGTACTAATCGTGCTACATACTATTTAGAACATACTGTTTAGTAAAACGAATGCAGTATGCAACAAATATCAACATACTAGGCAAATCCTACGGAGAATGAGTCATCTAATGTGCATTTCCGTTGATTCCCACCATTCATTTATTTTGGCACAGCGCGTCCCCTCAACTGATTATCATCTGTTGTCAGACACACGTGGGTCTCGAAAGACAATTATTTCCTCAATATTGTGTAGTGAAGTCTACTAAATGAGTATGACATTCTGGCATTTAAAGCATACTACATTTTCAAAATTTCAATAAAAAGTAATGTTATCACATATCCAAAGTGCCTACTATTTAGAATGGATATATGGGTATTCGAACACGGCCTAAGTGTTTCAAAAATTCAGAATGCAGATTTTACTGTAGAGACACAAAATGGCTGGAAAAAGCTATAATCCTCTCACATACAACTGGAAACCGAGTGTGTCATTCAGCTTTGTTAACTCTGGCCTGTGGTTCGGCGTATCCACGGTAACCCGTATTTTGGGAAAACTGAGATGACAAGACCTCAGGCTTTTGGTGATGCCAAGGAACCAGCCAGTCTCTCGCACGGCCACAAAATGTAATATAATGATATGTCTCTCTGTCCGCATGCAGGCCTAGTGTTCATTCATACCAGCTCTAGCTCCTCCTGTGAATTCTCTCCTTAGCTTCCCTAGAACTGCTTCTGATTTAAAGGCAGGAAATGTGAGCATAGTGACCTACAGCAAATGATCAAGCATGACGAACAAGATGGTCCAGGCATGACTCTGACTGCCATAGATCCTGTTGGCCAGGCCCTTGCTACAGCTGTCTTCTATTCGGATATTTTCTCTCACTTCTCACTCCGTCTATCTTTCTCTCTCCTCTCCCTCTCTTTTGCTCTAATCTCTCTCGCTCTCTCTCTCATTTAATCTCGCTTTCTCTCTCCCTCTCTCTTTACTGGGATTTGGAGAAGGATACAATTAAAACATTGACACATTGAATCATATTGTTGGCTTCAAAAGAAATGAGACATCCATTTTGTCAGATCAAGTTAAATTTGCAACCCTTCTTCCTGAGGAGAAAAATCCATTGATTGTTATATAAACAATCCATTTCCAGCCCAATTTAGATATAACTTGCCAAAATGACTCAGGGAAATTTCTTGGGTGATAGTGATGTAATGTTGCCATCTAGTGGAAAGTTAATGGAATAAAAAATAATTTCATGGTGTACACACCCCCCAAAACATATTAACTTTATTGTCACGTACACTGGATAGGTGCAATGAAATGTGCTGTTTTACTGGGTCAACCATAGTAGTACAGCAACCCTGGAGCAAATTAGAGTTAAGTACTCTGCTCAAGGGACACATTTTTCACCTAGTCAGCTCAGGTATTTTAACCAAGCAACCTTTTAGTTACTGGCCAAATGCTATAACCGCTAGGCTACCTGCCAGCCTATACAGTACTACCACCAGACAGCAGTAAGAAAGAATAGGTTTGGCAGAGCACAGGCTGCATTTGCAGCAATCGTCAATTTACATTGTCCATAGAGTACATACAAGTATATGGAGGCCTACATACAATATCATTTTTGGGGTATATAAAACTCAACTGGTATGCTCATACATATCTATTAAAAGTAGTTGAAACATTCTCATAGTTGCTGGTTGAATATGTCACAATGGGGATGATAAACATTCTAAACTTAAAACTTTGGAATATAATGCACATCTTGTTTTACATATGCTTTTTTGAAAATAGACTCACCAAAAGTTCATGGAGATGTATCCCTTTCCTTAACCAAGACCAAGCTCTAATCTCTGGGCTTCTCTCTCAGGTTTTAGCTGGAGAGGAATCGGACATCACCACCAGCATGTTGAATACAGAAGATGCAGACACCCCCATCAATGAGTTGGTTTATTCCATCGAGTCAACCATCAATGGGTTGGTGGCTCTAAAGGTGGAACCTGACGAAGAAATTCAGAACTTCACACAGGCACAAATTAACAATGGGGAAGTCATCTTTATCCATGAAGGTAAGGCTGTTTGAGCTTCTACCTACAGCCTCAGCTATCTCACTGACCCCAATTGACTCACTGGCCACAAATTCACTTTCAGGCTGATGAATCAATCTTTGTCGAAATGTTGGTAAATAAATTATTTCATCGGAGCTACTAGAGTGTGCAGCTCTTTCTTTTCTTTTAAGGATGCAATTGGTATACCTTGTCTAAGACCTGAAAAACTGTGTTAGCTCCCAAGGCTTTAAAATAGCAAAATTAAGAAAGTCTCACACTCCATGTACAATCTCCCAACAATTTCATGGGTATTTACCAACGTTTTGGCATCACTGTGCCTTCCTCAGGGTAATGTCATGAATACTTGAACCAGGTTATGTAGACACACAGTGCAATTAGTGTAACCAATGACAGTAGTGAGGGGTGTGTCATAATGATTAAGTTAATTCATTTTAATGAATTGAAACTGTTAAAAAAGAGTATATGGCATATTAAATATATTACACTATTGTTATCATATAGAAACAATGGGATATTGTACAACATATTAGCATCAACATACATTATTGTTTAATTCAATTTCACATAATTGTGTATTTAATTTTTGTTGCATGTAACCTTTTGGTTCAACCTTAATATATAATGAGCATCCTCAACAGGGGGAACATATTAGGTGTACGCTAATAAGCTGTAAATAACTTTTCAATTTATAAGACTTGTTCATAAAGGAACATTTGTTCATAAGAAGGCCCTGAGATCAAAGTCAATATTGTTTTTCTGGAAAGCCAAGAACATTGGCTATCAAGTAGCAGCTCACTTTGTTGAAGCTAACCATCCCATCTCCTCCCTTAAATACACAGGCATTGAGCATGTTGCTCTACCAAGGAAAGGAGGTCACATCGAGAACCTACTACTTACTACAAGGGAGGCTTACTGGATATCCTATCTAAAAACATTGACCCCTAGTGGTCTGAATATTGACTTTGATCTCAGGGCCTTCTTATGAACAAATGTTCCTTTATGAACAAGTCTTGTAAATTGAAAAGTTATTTACAGCTTATTAGCGTACACCTAATATGTTCCCCCTGTTGAGGATGCTCCCTAGGCTTTGTAAAGCTTTATCTTTGACTCTGATGGTCAACCTATGCCACCTACTATTCTGAACTGTTCCTTCAGGTCTGGAGTCTGGAGGCTTCAGTTTTACCGTGACAGATGGAGAGCACACCTCGCCTCTCTACCGCTTTGTCGTTACAGCTAGACAGCTCACCATCACCATGGAAACCGGGGAGGAGCTAAAGATCTTTCCAGGTGAGCTACCAAAAGCATGCTGGGTCATGAAGTAGTGAACCCAATTTAACCAGACATTTATGATGAACAAATAATGGCCATTTCAAATTGATTGGATAACAAATAGGCCTCAATATCAGAAAAATAGTTTCATGGGTATTTTGTAGCCTACAATGAATACAATTGAGGATGTGTAATGTTTAGCTTTGTTTTCCCTTCTAATCCCCATTTCCCCTCTTTATGTCACAACATGTCACAACATGTTGACATTCCACACTTAGGCATGAAACACACAGAGAATCTCACTGCCGAGACTGCCTATTTTTTTCTCATGCGTCGAAATCTCTAAGCGGTATGCTGATGCTTGTATCACTATCAGAAGCACGTGGTCAATGATCAACCACCTGATTGGTTTGATATTGGTATGGTAGAAGACAAAAAGGCTACACTGCACGCAACGCCATCTATAATAATTTGCTGTTCTTTTGACCAGCAGGTGCCACTAATATACACAGTGTTGAGTAAAGCTTCAAGTAATGAACCTATTTTTGACACAATTCGCGGGAAATGCTAAACTCATCATAAAGGTTTATTTTCCCATCATTAGTACCAACCCGGTAGTGACGAACCTGGCAATGCTCATCAGTGGCCAACAACTTCACTTTGAGCCAATCAGAGCGCATGAACCCGCAGATGGGGAGCAAGCAAGAGTGACAACAAAATGGGAACAAATTGCATTTTCTTCATACATCCACAGTTAAATGTCATGAGCCAGTCACACTTCATATGCAATGTAGGCTATAGGATGGTAATGCGCACAACACTGAATACTTCCTCCAAGCTAATTAACCACTGTAGCTAGTATTGACATTATAATTAAATTACAATGGATTTAGTTTCCATGAAACAGCTGCCGGTGTTAGCTGCCATTTTAGTGCAGTGTCCTTAGCTAACGAGCTAAGATGTGCTAGCTAGCGAATATGCTAACATTAGCTAGATAGGTAAACAGTTGGCTATGGGCTGGCGCTGGCATTATGGAGAGTGAATTAAATTGTTTATTGGTCATCTTGCTAAGTAGTTATCTAGCTGTGGCCATCTGGCTAGTATCAACAAGGGCTTTCTACGAAATAGCAACATTAGCACAGTTAGCTAGCTAACATGGGAATCTACACCATAAACTAAGCAACACACATGGACATGTATTGCCAAACAACCCTACTGCCACCTTCTGGTTTGGTGTATTTTAACAAGGCTGAGTGGCTGACGTCTTTGCTGTGTGAACACAAAAGAGATTGACTGCCAACACTGTTCAGAGGTGCTAAGTAAGTACTATCGGCAGGCAAACGTTTGACAATCCTACTTGTGTCTGAGCTATTGGAATGTCTGGCCTTAAAGGCTTAAAAGGTGTCAATGAGAAGAAGCTAATAGCTACAATGACAGGGCATGTGTTTTATATCCTGCATTATATTCACTTATAGTGAACCTGTTCCATTTTTACAATTTTACAGGAACAAGACATGCCATCACCAGTGCCATTTTGAAGGCAGTGACCAATGAGGATGGAGATGAGATAAGCTTCTCATTGGTCAGGCCTCCTCGCCTGGGAAGACTGATCTTAGCCGATGACAGGAACCAGTTTGAAGAGATCACACGCTTCTCTCAATCAGATGTAAGACAGAGGATCTCCAGATGACTGAGAATTATAATTTAATTTCCATTGTTCCCTCTTCTATTTTAAGAACATTCCAATGAATGGATAAAACATGTACTTCCCTGGCCTGTGGGAAAAGTATCCAGTCAGTGCATCTGGTTTTCAATTTAGGATGAGTTTGGAAACCAATACTTAGCTAATGCTGTAAGAGACAAGCCAATGTCAACAGCCCTGATCATATCAGCAGGAAGCTATGTTCCATATTTATGTATATATGCTGATAGGAAAAATAAAGGAAAGCTAAGGAAAATATTACATACAGTACATGCATCAAATGTAGGATCTTAATTTGATCAGTACTGACACACCAAAATAAACTTGCAGCAACAGGATTTAAATGTTTACTCCATAATGTTGCTTGATCGGTGGTTAGGGTATTAGCTGGCCAAAATTAGGCTACATGAAAAGTGCAATACTGTTAATATGCGTGTTAGTGTGGGTTTTCAGTGAATTTACACTACCGGTCAAAAGTTTAAGAACACCTACTCATTCAAGGGATTTTCTTTATTTTTTGCTATTTTCTACATTGTACAATAATAGTGAAGACATCAACACTATGAAAAAACACATTTGGAATCATGTAGTAAACAAAAAGTGTTTAACAAATAATATATTTTATATTTGAGATTCTTCAAATAGCCACCCTTTGCCATGACGGCTTTGCACACTCTTGGCATTCTCTCAACCAGATTCACGTGGAATGCTTTTCCAACAGTCTTGAAGGAGTTCCCACATATGCTTAGCACTTGTTGGCTGCTTTTTACTTCACTCTGCGGTCCAAACCATCTCAATTGGTTTGAGGTCGGGGGGTTGTGGAGGCCATGTCATCTGATGCAGCACTCTCCTTTGTACAATAGCCCTTACACAGACTGGAGGTGTGTTGGGTCATTGTCCTGTTGAAAAACAAATGATAGTCCAGCTAAGCTCAAGTGAGATGGGATGGCGTATCGCTGCAGAATGCTGTGGTAGCCATGCTGGTTAAGTGTGCCTTGAATTGTAAGTAAATTAGTGTCACCAGCAAAGCCCCCACGCCATAACACCTCCGTCATGCTTTACGGTGAGAAATACACATGCAGAGATCATCCATTCACCCACACGCGTCTCAAAGACAAGGCAGTTGGAACCAAAAATCTCAAATTTGGACTCTTGACCAAAGGACAAGTTTCCACCGGTGTAATGTCCATCGCTCATGTTTCTTGGCCCAAGCAAGTCTCTTTTTATTATTGGTGTCCTGCAGTAGTGGTTTCTTTGAAACAATTTGACCATGAAGGTGTGATTCACAGCCTCCTCTGCACAGTTGATGTGTATGTTACTTGAACTCTGAAGCATTTATTTGGGCTGCAATTTCTGTGGCTAGTAAGTCTAATGGACTTATCCTCTGCAGCAGAGGTAACTATGGGTCTTCTATTCCTGTATACCCCCCTACCTTGTCAAAAAGATTGGCTCAAATTTATTGAGGAAAGAACAGTCATACCTGTTAATTGAAATGCATTCCAGGTCACTACCTCATGAAGCTGGTTGAGAGAATGCCAAGAGTGCAAAGCTGTCAAGGCAAAGGGTGACTTTTTGAAGAATCTCAAATATGAAGAGTTTTGATTTGTTTAACTTTTATTTTATTTTACTACATGATTCCAGATGTGTTATTTCATAGTTGTGATGTCTTCACTATTGTCGTACAATGTAGAAAATAGTTAAAAAATTAAGAAAAACCCTTGAATGAGTAGGTGTTCTAAAACCTTTGACCGGTAAGTGTATGTAAATCGCAAAATGCATCTGCATCAACAAAAAAAACTATTTGATATTAAAACATGATTCACATTTTAATAATTTAGCAGACACTTATCCAAAGCGACTTTCAGGAGTAATTAGGGTTAAGAGCCTTGCTCAAGGCACATGGAAAGATTTTTCACCTAGTCGGCTTGGCATTCGAACTAGTGACTTTTTGGTTACTGGTCCAACATTCTTAACCGCAAAATAATTATACAAAATAGACTCTGCATACTGCATTACACAATGCATTCAGAAAGTATTCAGACACCTTTACTTTTTCCACATTTTGTTACAGCCTTGTTCTTAAAATTGAATAAATAGCTTTTCCCCCTCATCAATCTACACACAACACCCCATAATGAAAATGTAGCAAATGTATTTTTAAAAAAAAATAGAAATATCACATTTACCTAAGTATTCAGTACTTTGTTGAAGCACCCTTTTGGCCGCAATTGCAGCCTCAGGTCTTCTTGGGTATGACGCTACAAGATTGGCAACCTATATTTGGGGAGTTTCACCCATTCTTCTCTGCAGATCCTCTCAAGGTTGGATGGGGAGCGTTGCTCCACAGCTATTTTCAGATCTCGCCAGAGATGTTCGATTGGGTTCGAGTCCGGGCCCTGGTTGAACCACTCAAGGACATTCAGAGACATGTCCCAAAGCCACTCCTGCCTTGTCTGTGTGCTTAGGGTTGTTTTCCTGTTGGAAGTTGAACCGTCGCCCTCGTCTGAGGTCCTGAGCACTCTGGAGCAGGTTTTCATCAAGGTTCTCTATACTTTGCTCCGTTCATCTTTCCCTCGATCCTGACTAGTCTCCCAGTCCCTGCAGCTGAAAAACATCCCCCACAGCATGATGCTGCCAGCACCATGCTTCACCTTTGGGATGGTGCCAGGTTTACTCAAGATGTGGTGCTTGGCATGCAGGCCAAATTGTTCAATCTTGTTTTCTTCAAACCAAATAATATTGCTTCTCGTGGTCTGAGTCTTTAGGTGCTTTTTGGAAAACTCCAAGTGATTCTGTCTGGCCACTACAATGAAGGCCTGGTGGGTGGAGTGCCGCAGAGATGGTTGTCCTTCTGGAAGGTTCTCCCATCTCCACAGAGGAACTCTGGAGCTCTATCGGTGACCATTGGGTTCCCTGACCAAGATCCTTCTCCCCGATTGCTCAGTTTGGCTGGGTGGCCAGCTCTAGGATGAGTCTTGGTGGTTCCAAACTTCTTCCATTTAAGAATGATGGAGGTGTTGTTCTTGGGGACCTTCAATGCTGCAGAAATGTTTTGGTACCCTACCCCAGATCTGTGCCGCGACACAATCCTGTCTTGGAGCTCTACGGACAATTCCTTCGACCTCATGGCTTGTTTTTTTACTCTGACATGCACTGTCAACTGTGGGACCTTTATATAGACAGGTGTGTGTCTTTCCAAATGATCTCCAATCATTTGAATTTACCACAGGTGGACTCCAATCAAGTTGTAGAAATATTTCAAGGATGATCAATTGAAACAGAATGCACCTGAGCTCAATTTTGAGTCTCATTACAAAGGGTGTAAATAAGGTATTTAGTTTTATGTTTAAAAAATTAGCAAACATGTCTAATCCTGTTTTTGCTTTGTCATTATGGGGTATTGTGTGTAGATAGATTTTTTTTTTTTATCCATTTTTAGAATAAGGCTGTAACAAAATGTGTAAAAAGTCAATGGGTCTGAATACTTTCTTAATGCACTGTATGCTCCCATGTGTGGTTGATTGGTGTGTTGCAGACAAATTTTAGTGGTTTTGAAAAGTTCAGCTCAGGACACCATAACCTCAAAGAAGCACACATAGGCACATTCCAGTCTACCTTCCATCACATTCCCAGTCTAGTTACTGGCCCAGATCTATCTTCTACACTAGCTCAGTGGCAGTGGAGGCTGCTGAGGGGAAGACTGCTCATAATAATTGCTGGAAAGAAGCTAATGGAAAGGCATGAAACATGTGTATTTGATCCAATTCCACCTATCTGCTCCAGCCATTACCACAAGCCTGTCCTCCCCAATTAAGATGCCACCAACCTCCATTGTTCAGTGGTAATCTAATTTTACAATACAGGATGCTAAATGAAGACCATGAACATGTCCAGCCACAAATAAAAATCTATGACACAAATCAATCAAATATATTACAAAACAGGCAAGATCAGAAAAGCACTTGATCAAAAGTTTATTTAGAAGTTTTTGATCTTAATTACTCCTAATCTCCAGGCTCACATAGGGTTATGTTTATCATCCTCATCACTCAGAAACCAGCTACAGGGGTTTAAAAGTAAACACTGACACGGTGCTTATGTTGACTGGGTTGAAAGTAATACACACGCACACCAGACCTGGGTTCAAATACATGTGTATCTGATATTTATTTATTTTTTAAATCACTTTTTCACTTTATTTTCACTTTAACCTCGAGGTTCCAAGATGGCGTAGCAGTGAAGACGTTTTTGTTTGTGCTCTCGTGTACCTTTGTATTTTTCATATTTTTTGTATATATATTTCAATTTATTTTCAATCTCTTTTCGATTTTTAATTCGATTATACCTTCCGGTAACCTGCCTCACCCAATGTGATACGGAATCGCTATTATTTTCAATTTTAGAACACATTCAAGAACTTCCAGAAGCTAACCAGCTAATTAGCTACAAGCTATTTAGTCATTGTTAGCCACTGCTAGCGGCTTTTAACTTCTGCACAGATACCAGCCCTGTTTTTAGCCTGGATAATACTCGCTAGTCTACCAGTATCGGACAGTCTCACCACAACAACGCCGGATTCCTGCCGTAATCCCTGGACCACTACTTCTGATCTTCACAGCTAGCTTGCAGCTAACTAGCTCACAGCTCACCGTGGCACTCACCGTGGCACCCAGTACCGAAGCTATCCCTGAGGCCCACCTCCCGGCCTACTCAGCTGTTCACCCGAACCCCACTCATACACGGCTAGAGCCCAATACTCCACCGGATCCTTGCTGTAAACTCGGGACCTTGGCACCGGATCACTGCTGCTACCAATTGGCTATAGAGTGGCTAACGCCACTGCCAAGAAGCTAGCACCAGTTAGCCATGTTAGCTGTGAGCCAGGCGCATCTCCTGGCTAGCAAACTAAATTCTACAATACTTCTTTCGCCATCTGGCTTGGATTCTCTGTCGACACGGCGCCCCGCCGCACCACCACGACTGGTCTGCCGACGAATACTCCATCCGCTGTGCCTTCAACTGGCCTCCGTCGGAGCAGACGCTCCTACTAGCCCCGGGCTACTAACTTTAACGTGGGCTGTGTCGCCCACGTGCTAACGTAGTGGCGGCTTCCCTGTTCCATCTACTGCTCCCCCCTGGACACTATGATCACTTGGCTACATAGCTGATGCCTGCTGGACTGTCCATTAATCACGGTACTCCATTCTGTTTATTTATTTTTATCTGTCGGCCCCAGCCGCGAACTCAGGCTCTGTGTGTAGTTAATCTGACCCTCTCTGCCTAGTCATCGCCATTTTACCTGCTGTTGTTGTGTTAGCTGATTAGCTGTGGTTGTCTCACCTGTTGTTTTAGCTAGCTCTCCCAATCAACACCTGCGATTACTTTATGCCTCGCTGTATGTCTCTCTCAAATGTCAATATGCCTTGTATACTGTTGTTTGGGTTAGTTATCATTGTTTTAGTTTAAAATGGAGCCCCTAGTTCCACTCTTCATACCTCTAATAACTCCTTTGTCCCACCTCCCACACATGTGGTGACCTCACCCATTACAACCAGCATGTCCAGAGATACAACCTCTCTTATCATCACCCAGTGCCTGGGCTTACAGTGGGGCAAAAAATTATTTAGTCAGCCACCAATTGTGCAAGTTCTCCCACTTAAAAATATGAGAGAGGCCTGTAATCTATCATAGGTACACTTCAACTATGACAGACAAAATGAGAAAAAAAATCCTGAAAATCACATTGTAGGATTTTTAATGAATTTATTTGGAAATTATGGTGGGAAATAAGTATTTGGTCACCTACAAACAAGCAAGATTTCTGGCTCTCACAGACCTGTAACTTCTTCTTTAAGAGGCTCCTCTGTCCTCCACTCGTTACCTGTATTAATGGCACCTGTTTGAACTTGTTATCAGTATAAAAGACACCTGTCCACAACCTCAAACAGTCACACTCCAAACTCCACTATGGCCAAGACCAAAGAGCTGTCAAAGGACACCAGAAACAAAATTGTAGACCTGCACCAGGCTGGGAAGACTGAATCTGCAATAGGTAAGCAGCTTGGTTTGAAGAAATCAAATCAACTGTGGGAGTAATTATTAGGAAATGGAAGACATACAAGACCACTGATAATCTCCCTCGATCTGGGGCTCCACGCAAGATCTCACCCCATGGGGTCAAAATGATCACAAAAAAAATCCCAGAACCACACGGGGGACCTAGTGAATGACCTGCAGAGAGCTGGGACCAAAGTAACAAAGCCTACCATCAGCAAGGGCATTGAAGATGAAATGTGGCAGGGTCTTTCAGCATGACAATGATCCCAAACAAACCGCCTGGGCAACGAAGGAGTGGCTTCGTAAGAAGCATTTCAAGGTCCTGGAGTGGCCTAGCCAGTCTCCAGATCTCAACCCCATAGAAAATCTTTGGAGGGAGTTGAAAGTCCTCATCCTACTCCTCCTCTGTTCCACGGGTGATGTGGAGGTAAACCCAGGCCCTGCATGTCCCCGGGCACCCTCATTTGTTGCACACTCTGCCAACCCTGATGTCCTTGCCGTGTCTGAATCCTGATTTAGGAAGGCCACCAAAGATTATGAGATTCCCATACCCAACTATAACATTTTCCGTCAAGATAGAACTGCCAAAGGGGGAGGAGTTGCAGTCTATTGCTGAAATTGCAGGCTAAGTAATGTCATACTTTCCCGGTCCATACCCAAACAGTTTGAATTTCTCATTTTAAAAATGAATCTCTCCAGAAATAAGTCTCTCACTGTTGCCGCCTGCTACCGACCTCCCTCAGCTCCAAGCTGTGCCCTGGACACCATTTGTAAATTGATCGCCCCCCCATTTAGCTTCAGATTCAGAGTTTGTTCTGTTAGGTGACCTAAACTGGGATATGCTTATCACCCCGGGGCAGTCCTACAATCTATGCTAGGTGCCCTCAATCTCACACAAATCATCAAGGAACCCACCAGGTACCACCCTAAATCTGTAAACAAGGGCACCCTCATAGACGTTATCCTGACCAACTGGCCCTCCAAATACACCCCGCTGTCTTCAACCAGGATCTCAGCGATCACTGCCTCATTGCCTGTATCCGCTTCGGGTCCGCAGTCAAACGACGACACCTCATCACTACCAAATGCTCCCTAAAACACTTCTGCGAGCAGGCCTTTCTAATCGACCTGGACCGGGTATCTTTGAAGGATATTGACCTCATCCCGTCAATTGAGGATGCCTGGTCATTCTTTAAAAGTAACTTCCTCACGATCTTACATAAGCATGCTCCTTTCAAAAAATGCAGAACTAAGAACAGATGTAGCCCTTGGTTCACTCAAGACCTGACTGCCCTCGACTAGCACAAAAACATCCTGTGACGGACTGCAATAGCATCGGATAGTCCCCGCGATATGCAACTGTTCAGGGAAGTCAGAAACCAATACATGGTTTCTGACTTCCCTTTCAGTCAGGAAAGCAAAGGCCAGCTTTTTCAAGCAGAAATTTGCTTCCTGCAACACAAAATCCCAAAGGTTCTGGGACACTGTAAAGTCCATGGAGAACAAGAGCACCTCCTCCCAGCTGCCCACTGCACTGAGGCTTGGTAACACGGTCACCGCCAATAAATCCATGATAATCGAAAACTTCAACAAGCATTTCTCAACGGCTGGCCATGCCTTCCTCCTGGCTACTCCAACCTCGGCCAACAGCTCCCCCCGCAGCTAATCTCCAGCTTCTCCTTTACCCAAATCCAGAAAGCAGATGTTCTGAAAGAGCTGCAAAACCTGGACCCGTACAAATCAGCTGGGCTTGACAATCTGGACCCTCTATTTCTGAAACAGACTGTTCAACCTCTCTCATATCGTCTGAGATCCCCAAGGATTGGAAAGCTGTCGCAGTCATCCCCCTCTTCAAAGGGGGAGACACCCTGGACCCAAACTGTTACAGACCTATATCCATCCTGCCCTGCCTATCTAAGGTCTTCGAAAGCCAAGTCAACAAACAGATCACTGACCATCTCGAATCCCACCGTACCTTCTCCGCTGTGCAATCTGGTTTCTGATCCGGTCACGGGTGCACCTCAGCCATGCTCAAGGTACTAAACGATATCATAACCGCCATCGATAAAAGACAGTACTGTGCAGCAGTCTTCATCGACCTGGCCAAGGCTTTCAACTCTGTCAATCACCATATTCTTATCGGCAGACTCAGTAGCCTCAGTTTTTCTAATGACTGCCTTGCCTGGTTCACCAACTACTTTGCAGACAGAGTTCAGTGTGTCAAATCGGAGGGCATGTTGTCCGGTCCTCTGGCAGTCTCTATGGGGGTGCCACAGGGTTCAATTCTCGGGCTGACTCTTTTCTCTGTATATATCAATGATGTTGCTCTTGCTGCGGGCGATTCCCTGATCCACCTCTACGCAGACGATACCATTCTGTATACTTCTGGCTAATCCTTGGACACTGTGCTATCTAACCTCCAAACGAGCTTCAATGCCGTACAACACTCCTTACGTGGCCTCCAACTGCTCTTAAACGCTAGTAAAACCAAATGCATGCTTTTCAACCGTTTGCTGCCTGCACCCGCACGCCCGACTAGCATCATGTGGACATCTATAAGTACCTAGGTGTCTGGCTAGACTGTAAACTCTCCTTCCAGACTCTCCTTCCAGACATTTCCAATCTAAAATCAAATCTAGAGTCGGCTTTCTATTTCACAACAAAGCCTTCACGCCGCAAAACTTACCCTAGTAAAACTGACTATCATACTGATCCTCGACTTCGGGCGATGTCATCTACAAAATAGCTTCCAGTACTCTACTCAGCATTCTGGATGCAGTTTATCACAGTGCCATCCGTTTTATTACTAAAGCACCTTATGTCACCCACCACTGCGACCTGTATGCTCTAGTCGGCTGGCCCTCGCTACATATTCGTCGCCAGACCCACTGGCTCCAGGTCATCTACAAGTCCATGCTAGGTAAAGCTCTGCCTTATCTCAGTTCACTGGTCACGATGGCAACACCCACCCGTAGCTCGCGCTCCAGCAGGTTTATCTCACTGATCATCCCTAAAGCCAACACCTCATTTGGCTGCCTTTCCTTCCAGTTCTCTGCTGCCTGTGACTGGAACGAATTGCAAAAATTACTGAAGTTGGAGACTTATCTCCCTCACAAACTTCAAACATCTGCTATCTGAGCAGCTAACCGATCGCTGCAGCTGTACATAGTCTATCGGTAAATAGCCCACCCAATTTACCTACCTCATCCCCATACTGTTTTTATTTATTTACTTTTCTGCTCTTTTGCACACCAGTATCTCTACCTGCACATGACCATCTGATCATTTATCACTCCAGTGTTAATCTGCTAAATTGAAATTATTTGCCTACTTCCTCATGCCTTTTGCACACAATGTATATAGACTCTTTTTTTTCTTCTTTTTTTCTACTGTGTTATTGATTTGTTTATTGTTTACTCCATGTGTAACTCTGTGTTGTTGTCTGTTCACACTGCTATGCTTTATCTTGGCCAGATCGCAGTTGTAAATGAGAACTTGTTCTCAACTAGCCTACCTGGTTAAATAGAGGTGAAATAAAATAAATTTTTTAAAAATAGTCATTGAGCATTTTTCAAATACACAACCCAAAACAAGTACTTTTATTTGAGTGTTTGAATGGTTATTTGTATAAATCATATTCTGCTAAATCGTATTTCAAATACTAAAATACAGTGACTCGCATGCATTTAACCCAAGTATTTAAAAATTGTATTTGAAAATACTGTGTATTTCCAAATACATTAAAATATTCAACTACTTATCTTTTCAAATAAAATATATCTGAATATGTCCTTTGTCCTCTAAAATGGGGTGACTATGTACAAAAGTGCTGTACTTTCTACACAGTTCACCAAGGCTGCACTTTAACCTCATAGTTATTGTATAATTTCAAATCCAATGTGCTGGAGTACAAAGCCAAAAACATTTGTCACTGTCCCAATACTTTTGGAGCCCACTGTATGTGAAAGTAATTGAGATATTTGAACCCAGTTCTAACGCCCACAAAAACACGCTCGCTCTCTTACTCACTCACAAACGCGTATACAAACACACAGCTAGCTACCTGGGTCGTGTTCATTAATTAAGCGCCAAACTGAAGATTACATGCTGAAACAGGGAGGGACTACCAGGACTTGTCTAATGAGAAATGCTCATTTTTGTTGCTAAACATTTAAAACGTTGCCTTAATGAACAATGTCCAATCCTCTGCTCTTCCCCACAGCTGGAGTCCGGGGCCGTCTTTTACGAGCACCAGATGCCTGAGGAGCCCTTCTGGGTGGTCCGGGACTCTGTGGAGCTCCTGCTCTCCTCCCCTCCAGCCCCCGCTGTGCATCACGTCCTCCCCATCACCGTGTCCTACTCCGCAGCCAGCCACAACATCTCCTCACAGCTCTGGAAGAACAGAGGTAGGTAGACCCACATGGATCTGTGCAGGTGCCATGTCAAAAGTGGTGGATACCAAAGAAAATGGTGTCCAGGTCAGTCATTGTATGGGATTCAAGGCGTTTCACAACATCTAAAAATGCAGATAACTGTGTACTAGCACTAGTCACTATTCCGGTGGTTCTATTCTACTGAGTAAGATAAATCAAGCTGACTTGATATACAGTATGTATTTGACACAGGTCTGGCTGTCTGTTATCAGTGTAAGATATGCATTTGTGTCAGGCAGCAGTTTGTAAACAAAATGTTCTTTAAACAATATTGCTATTGCAGGTTTATTGAATCAGGTCTGTTCATGGCATAATTACAAAGAAGCATTACAAGAAAATAAAAAAGTTATTTCAAATGTCATATAAAGAAAGGGTATGTGGCCCTATACATCAATGGATAATCTTGTATATTATTTTTCTTTTCAGGTCTGGACATAGTGCAAGGTCAGAGGAAGGTGATTGACAGTTCCATCCTGGACGCCTCCAACCTGCTGGCCAGCCTCCCCGAGGCAGAGCGAGGTCCCTTGGACGTGGTCTTTGAGGTGCGCCGCTTCCCGGCCCATGGGAGAGTCACCCTGGGGGGCCTGAATCTGCCCCAGGGTGCCCCCTACTTCATGCAGGAGGATGTGGCGCAGGGCGAGCTGGAATACCTCCACGATGACTCTGGAGCCTCCGTTGACAGCTTCTCCTTCCGAGCCCGGCTCAACTCCAAGGGCCGCGGCACCCTTCCCCCTTCCCCAGCCCAGGCAGTGGTCCTGGAGGAGGTCTTCAACATCTCGATCCGGAGAAGGGACTCTAGTCCTCCAGAGCTGGTGAGTTTGGACGTTCTTCTGGAAGTTCTCCAGGGCTCCATGACTGTGATCACCCAAAAGTACCTCAACACCCGCGACGAGGACAGCACGCCCGATGAGGTGCGCTTCACAGTCTCCAAGGCGCCCACCAACGGGCGGCTGGTGGATGCCACCAAGGGCGACCACATCTCCACGTTCACCCAGGAGGCAGTCAACAAGGGCCAGGTGGGCTTTGTCAGTGACGGAAGCCTGTCGGACGGCTTCATAGAGTTCACTGTGTCGGACGGGAAGCACCACACTGAGCCGCACACTCTCCATGTAGCAGTCCTGGCCCGGACGCTGGTGCTGGCCAAAGCCCCAGAGATCCAGGTGCTGCAGGGGGACGACGAGACCCTAGTGACAGAGGAGATGTTGAGGGCCACCACAGGTGGCCCCAATGAGGAGGAAGTCCTCTACAAGATCACCAGTGTGCCCAAGTACGCTGCCGTCATGGTGGACCGGCAGCCCACGTCGGCCTTCACTCAGACGCAGATAAGGGAGGGCCGGGTGAGCGTTCGCTTCATCAAGTCCACCTCACCCCGGGACAGCGTGGCCTTTGTGGCCCGGAGCCGGGCGGCTAATGTCTCCTCTGTCCTCAACATCACGGTCAAGCCTCTGGCCAACATCCCCCAGGAACTCCTGCTGCCACGGGGTGCCACCGTGCTGCTGGACAAGAAGCTGCTGGATGCCACGCCGCTGGCCAACAAGACCCGGACATCACCCACCTTCAGCGTCATCCAGCAACCGCAAGGCGCCCGCTTCGTGAGGGCTGGCGGGAGGGGGCCAGGGGGAGACGGCCAGCCCGTGGACACGTTCACCCAGAAAGAACTGGATGAGGGACGTGTAGCCATGGAGATCCTAAATGGAACAGGAGGCAGCCAAGCCCAGGACGTGGCTCGCTTCCTGCTCAAGGCCCACGGGGTCCCTCCAGCTGAGTGCGTTCTCTCCTTCAAGACGACCCCTTACAACGCCTCAGCGGTCTACCCGGCCACTCTCCTTAAGGTCCCTAGCGGGTCTGCATGGTCCAATAGCAACGACCTCCCTGGAGGGGCGGGGTCCCCACGCATCACCCCAGCCAGCCCTCGCTGGAGGGGCAACATGGACTGGCCTCATGGAGGAGATGCCCCTACCACTGCCTACACTGACAAAGACTCCCATAGGAAACCAGTGGTGTCCAGGAGGAACAACCTGTGGTCCATCCTCATCCCCATTCTGATCCTCCTGCTCCTCCTCCTGCTGGTGGCCATCTTGGCTTTCTACTTGGTGCGTCGCAACAAGACGGGCAAACACAATGTGCAGACGGTGGCTGGCTCCAAGCCCAAAAACGGAGAGATCAGCCAGGAGACCTTCCGGAAAACCGACCCGGCCAATAACATCCCCATGTCCCAAATGGACTCCAAAGATGCCGACCCGGAATTGCTGCAGCACTGTCGGACAACGAACCCGGAGTTAAAAAAGAACCAGTACTGGGTATGAGAGTTGACTGATTGCTTAGACATAGGAAACAGAGAGGAAGATCCTCTACCATTTTGAATGCGGCCTTCTTGAATCATTCCTTTTCAGTGTTAAAGTCCTTTTTGCCATGATAGTATTAAGAAATGTGTATGTTTTGATATCATTGGACATTTCACTATCACATATTAACGTTGTGCCAATCCTCAGGTCAAGAAACACTGAATATTTCCATTGGTAAAAATGTCACCATTAAACTTAAGAGGGTTTTGCCTAACACATATATTTATTTTTAGGACAACTGCTGGACATCTATGATGTACTTTTTCACAGGGCACAAATGAGGACATATTGTGCTTGCTAAAAATGTGTGTGCTGCCACAATATATTCAGTATGCTATTATAGGACAATATTACTAATTTGACTACATAAACAGATTTATTTGAAGTTTTGGTAATAGTTTTATTGTAGTTTCGCTTTAACAGTAAAGGTGGACAAGTGTGTACATAATTCAACTCAATCTATGCTGTATGAAGGAAAAGGAAAAACTGCCTTTTGTTTTTTATTATTATTCTATAAATGTATTATTGACCATGTATTTTTTTTTTTGCTTTGTTGTTCGGCCCCAATTCAATCTAACGTCTGTTGCAGTATTTACAAAGCCACATATGACATTTGTCCTGTTGTAGAATCAAATCTGAGGGGTTTTGGGCAGAGCCTTCTATTTGGATATACACTACATCACCAAAGTATGTGGACACCCCTTCAAATTAGTGGTTTCGGCTACTTCAACCATACCCGTTGATGACAAGTATATAAAACCGAGCACACAGCCATGCAATCTCCATAAACAAACATTTGCAGTAGAATGGCCCATGCTGAAGAGCTCAGTGACTTTCAACGAACCGACATAGGATGCCACCTTTCCAACAAGTTAGTTAATCAAATTTCTGCCCTGCTAGAGCTGCCCCGGTGAACTGTAAGTGCTGTTATTGCGAAGTGGAAACATCTAGGAGCAACAATAGCTCTGCCGCGAAGTCACACAAGCTCACAGAAAGGGACAGCCGAGAGCTGAAGCGCATAGCGCTTTAAAATCGCCTGTCATCGGTTGCAACACTCACTAACAAGTTCCAAACCACCTCTGGAAGCAACGTCCGCACAAGAACTATTCGTTGGGTGTTTCATGAAATGGGTATCCATGGCCGATCAGCCGCAACCAAGCCTAAGACCACCATGCACAATGCCAAGCTCACCGTCATTGAACTCTGGAGCAGTGGAAACACATTCTCTGGAATGATGAATCATGCTTCACCATCTGGCAGTCCAGATAAGAAGAACACTAAACTGAAAGCAGATATTAAAGAGCATTTAGATTACCACCTGCAGTTTTTTCACACTAAAAGTTTAGAAATATCTCAACTTAGTATTTAGAACTAAGAAGAATCCTTAAGTTTTGCCATTGAGTTGAGGTTGTGAAAAGATCTATTTGGCGCTACTGGAAATATTATTGTAAATCTCTGTTCAAAAGTATATAGATGCATTACGAATAATGTCTGTTCAACCAACACTGTTGTAACTTTATTTGATGGATCAAGAAATGACTACTGGGGTGTTTGTTGTTTCTAACATCCCAAAGTTTGACTTATCTTTGTCCTCAGCTGGGCTGTCCCTCTAAAGTGGCTGTGTAGACAGCCTTAAGTGTATTTCCAGAGGTTCTCTCTTAAAATAACTGCACAGCCGGGCTGCATACCAGTTATTTTGCCCCCCTTCCCTCCACCCCTCCTCCCCTTCACTCTTCACTTGTTGGAAGACCACCACCCCCATCCCATTGGCTGGCATACAGTGACTACATGGCCCAGATCAAAAGCCAAATCAAGCCCTGTCTCCCATCGGGGCGTCCACCCTGGAAATGTCCCACCATAACCCCAGCCTCTGGCCTCCTCCATGGTCTGGGGACGGGGTTGTGCTAGACTGAGAGCTGTGTTTTCCTTGGCTGTATCTGGCTTTGTAGTCTGACCCAACCCACTGCAGGGCCTCAGACACTCGCATGCATGCACCCACGCACACACACATGCACACACACACACAACCTGTTATGTTTGTTCCTTGATTAATGATAAACCGGGGTGTAGGTTTAACTACTTTTAATAACGAGATACTGTATATCTTTATATATAAATATAATCCAAATAAATGGCTCTGGTTTTGGTTATTTTTCCAATACCAAATAGACTACCCTCACAGGAATATACTTCAATTGTTCATATGATGTCGCAAGTGTCTCAGGGCAGTAATTGTGAAAAGATGCTCCCTAAACATTGCTAAGGCAGTTTTGATTGAATTGACCCTAGATCTTTCAACCAGCTTTTAATTGTATCCTTTCATTTAGCCTTTCAATGCTAAAGAGTTGCTCAAAACTGAACCACTTGCTTGGATTCACAGGACTGACATGACACTGATGACAAAAAACTGCATCGTATAACATTTCGGCACCACAGACAGGACGTGACTCACGAGTGGCTGTCTTAAAAGCAACTCTATTGGCTGACAAGCAGCGGTGAGGTCATTATAGAACTGCCAGAGTTTTATTTATCCCAGCCTGCAATTAATGTTTAATAAAGGCTCTGATTTCTATATGTGAATTTGAGAGAAACGTCTGTGATAGGATAGGTGTTTTACCTAAGCTCCACTGGTTGGATCATGTAGTATAGCACATTCTGTGGGAGGTTATTCTCTAGCTTGGTCCCAGATCTGTTTGTGATGTCTTTCCAACTGCTATGGTTGTTGTGATTTGGCAAGACAGCACAAACACATCTGCGGCCAGGCTAGGTAATTCTGTGCTGATGAGATTTTGTGTCCCATTAGCGGCTTGCATTCCATAATTAAGTTGGCCAGATGAAGGTACAGTACAATCTTGCAATTTCAGGAGATACAGTGTACAGCTTATGCCTTAAGTAATAACACTCAAATTGGCATCACATCCTGGTGGTGTTGAAATTTTTATCTATAGACTTAACCTGAAAATTAGCACACACAAAAATTCAAGATAGACATTGATGGACACGCATAGTTTGAGTAAGAAACTCCATCAAAATAACATTAAAGCAGTTATTTACTGTCAGTGCACTGCAGGGTGATTTCCTTTCTTTTGATATAGTTATCTGATAGAAAATAATAGGTCGTAAGTCATATCAACCACAATTTACAGAAACGTGTATTATTTTACTGTTACTACATTTACTAACCAAATGTCCTCTTTAATTTAATTTAACGGTGCCTATTACCTTGTATATACTCTGTTGCTTTTAAATTAAATTAGCTGCTGACTGTTGTGAAGTTGTCAAATTAGGAAAACATTTGTTCAGAATTAGACAATATAAAGGGTAAAGATAATTATCATATTGTTTGATGTATTTTATCATTTGATGAAAATAAATGGGCCTGAAGGTTAGTATCGTTACAAAATCTAACAGTATAACACATTTTGGCAACAGTTGTACATTTATTTTCCTTTGAAATGACTATATACAGTGCATTCAGAAAGTATTCAGACCTCTTGACTTTGTCCACATTTTGTTACGTTACAGTCTTATTCTAAAATGGATTTGATTGATTTTTTCCTCATCAATCTACATTAAAAAAAAAAAATATCACATTTACATAAGTATCCAGACCCTTTACTCAGTACTTTGTTGAAGATCCTCAAACTGTGTCATGTTGGATGGTGAGTGCCACTGCACAGCTATATTCAGGACTCTCCTGAGATGTTCGATCGGGTTCAAGTCCGGGCTCTGGCTGGGCCACTCAAGAACATTCAGAGACTTGTCCAGAAACCACTCCTGTGTTGTCTTGGCTATGTGCTTAGGGTTGTTGTCCTGTTGGAAGGTGAATCTTCGCCCCAGTCTGAGGCCCTGAGTGTTCTGGAGCAGGTTTTCCTCAAGGATCTTTTTGTACTTTGCTCCGTTCATCTTTCCCTCGATCCTGACTAGTCTCCCAGTCCCTGCCTCTGAAAAACATCCCCACAGCCTGATACTGCCACCACCATGCTTCATCATAGGGATGGTGTCAGGTTTTCTCCAGACGTGACGCTTGGCATTCAGGCCAAAGAGTTCTATCTTGGTTTCATTCAGGTGTCTTCTGGCAAACTCCAAGTGGGCTGTCATGTGCCTTTTACTGATGAGTGGCTTCCATCTGGCCCATCTACTATGAAGGCCTGATTGGTGGAGTGCTGCAGAGATGGTTGTCCTTATGGAAGGTTCTCCCATCTCTACAGAGGAACTCTGGAGCTCTGTCCGTGACCATTAGGCTCCTCCTCCTCCTCCGATTTCTCAGTTTGCCTGGGCAGCCAGCTCTAGGAAGAGTCTTGGTGGTTCCAAACTTCTTCCACTTAAGAAGGATGGAGGCCGCTGTGTTCTTGGGAACGTTCAATGCTGCAGACATTTTTTGGTACCCTTCCCCAGATCTGTGCCTAGACACAATCCTGTCTACGGACAATTCCTTCGACCTTGTGGCTTGTTTTTTGACAGGTGTGTGCCTTTCCAAATCATGTCCAATTAATTGGATTTACCACAGGTGGACTCCAGTCAAGTTGTAGAAACATCTCAAGGATGATCAACGGAAACAGGATGCACCTGAGCTCAATCAAGTCTCAAAGGGTCTGAATACTTATGTAAATAAGGTATTTCTGTTTCGTATGTTTAATACATTAGCCAAAGTTTTTCACTTTGTCATTATGGGGTATTGTGCGTAGATTGATGAGGAAAACACTGTATTTAATCCATTTTAGGATAAGGCTGTAATGTAACAAAATGTGGAAAAAAGGAAGGGGTTTGAATAGTTTCAGGATGCACTTGTATGTACCAGTATTATATCTATTTTCTTTAGATAGCTACACATTACCTTGTTACTTTTAG
Organism: Oncorhynchus keta; assembly: GCF_023373465.1. Taxonomy (NCBI): domain Eukaryota; kingdom Metazoa; phylum Chordata; class Actinopteri; order Salmoniformes; family Salmonidae; genus Oncorhynchus; species Oncorhynchus keta. The sequence continues at coordinate 7,145,396 of NC_068437.1, forward strand.
AGGCTGTTTTTGTTTTGTTTTTAACTATTATCTGTAGAGCATGATATTACAGTATAATATTGGTATCAGATACACCATTCAGGAGATGGCTCAGGAAATGTCTGAATTGTGATTCCTTTTACAGTATTATTATAGGCAAGGAGCCTTGTTGTTTTGTTTCTGTTTAATTGATTAAGTCCATGCCTTGATGGCTATTTTGTAAATGTTATATTTTTAAATACCATTGCTTGTGCATACCTCATAGAATAAAAATAACTCTTTCAGACTAATTTTTTAAATTTGATTTGCAATGCTAATATGCCATATTTTCTATATTTGCACTTTTCCGCAGTTGTCTCTTTCCCTCTTCCTGTTGAGGGTGTCTTTGCATATCACCCCTAATATGTTTCTGCTTTTATTTATTTGTTTTGGTCACTTCTGCCATAAATAGACTTGGTTATTTGGTTTGTCAGAGGTGTACTTTGTAAATGCAACCCAACAACATGTGCCTTAAATTGTCATAAAATTCCAATCCTCAGACAAATAAAGAGTTATGTCCATGGAATATGTCTTTGAGGTTGTTTTTGACTGCTTTATAGAAGATGATTTATACAGGGAGGCCTTTGTGTGCTCTAGCTCTACTGTTACATCAGTTGCTTGGTGACAGGTAGCTCTACTTACAAAGACTCATTGGTTGAGTGATATTTCATTTTATTTCACACAGAGAAACTTGTATACATATTTTTTGACTCATCTGAAAGAATTGAAATTACTGTAACTGATTGCAACTCAGATTTTTTAGGGTGTCATATGTGCTATTTGACACCAGGTGGCGTAAGGGTGAAAGTGGAATTTTCAAGTAATGACGTATGTACAGGCATTCGTCAGCATTTAACAAGCCCTTCAGACAATTTTTTCCTATGAACAACCTTTACTTTCGGGGCTTATTTCTGCTTTTTCAGTCTTGTCAAAACAGCCCTCATGCTTTCATGCTAGTGTTCTGGATGTGCTTTTCAATGATATGCTACTGCACCCTATGAGTTTCATAACTTCCTAGGCCAACATACATTTAGATAGCTGTTTCTGCATGTGTTTGCTTTGCTTATGTCTTACATCATGGACAAACAATTGGATGGAACAGTACAGTATGTTTCCAGAGAGATTATGTCATGGTAAATTGGTTACACCCTACACCAACTTCACTCCCCAAACTGGGACTTGGTATCGAAGGAAATGCTTTTCTTCCTCCTACATTCCTTTGTTGTCTGTTTTTCTTCTATTCTGTAGCAGTTGGAGGAGGGAGGGAGGGAGGGAGGGGAGGGAGCATAGACTTAGATAGACACCACATCATTGTATCTGTTTCATTATGGCATCTGAGGCCATCTCCATTTTCAAGTAGTTAATTTTCTTCTTCTTCTGCTTCTATGAGTTGGCAAACAAACTGAAAGGGTGCATACTGCCACCTAGAGTGTGTTGTTGGAACAGGTATAAAGCTACGGTTGATGATTTACTTCCACCTGCCGTTCCGGAATGTTTGCTCACAAGTTTAATTTATTGGCTGACCCCTCATTACCTGGATGGAAATCATGTGATAGTTCCTTAACCCATAGGAAGTCCCACCCAGTTGTCTACTTCAAGATGGTGAATGTCCTCAATGGCACTGCCCAGGATAAAACAAGCTTTTGAGCAGTGGAGTCCTCTATCTTTCTCCATGGGAAAGACAGACAGAGAGAAAGAGCAGCTGATTGCTGTCTGTGCTACAATCAGCCAATCAGTCTTTGTTCCAAGTAGACCAGCTCCCCCCTTAACTTCTCCCGAAAGAACATAAAGGAGAAAACAGGCAAATGACACAGAAACTAACAGGAGTAGTCAGTGTTTTTAAAGTGTGGAGGTAGTGGGACATGGGCCTTAGAATAGCTGATTATGGTCTAAAACAACACAATAATGTAAGAGCTAAATGGTGATATCCAATGAACCTGAGTATGTTGACATGCACACTAATAATTCAATATTAAACGGATTATGGCAGTAGCCCGAATATGGCATTAGTCTTGTAGACACCTTAACCTACTTATCTTAATCGGTGTATTTGATCTATGCATATGCTAGCAAGAGTAGCACAAACCTCCCTCTTTGCCAAGTGAAGAAAAACTGAAAGTATGCATCATATTTTTCACATACAAACTTTATATGTCCAAACTCAGAATCAATTAGGCTTCCCTAAAATAACATGATCGCTGTGGTAGAATGTTTATTTTGATTGGCGATGTTCTGCATTTATCAAAGTCCTATCAGATGTGTCCAGGTAAACAGGATTACTAGAGCAATCGTTCTTCTTGCAAAGCATGTAAATGTTTTATTCAAACTATTTTATTAATCTGACTATTCCCAATGTGCATTTGAAAGTATTCTTACAGTAAAGACTCTATTTTCGGCTGGCGCAAAGGGGGCGCATTCTTACAGCAAGTGTCAATAATGGACAAACAATTTACCTGTAAAACATCATTTCGCTTGCACTGCAATACTCGAGGTGTGTCCTTAAAAACAAGCATAAAAGTTTGTGTTCGTTTTTTTAACTTAAATTTGTAAATATTTTATAAACTCATTTTTCTTAACTGCATTGTTAGTTAAGGGCTTGAATGTAATCATTTCACGGTAAGGTCTACAGCTGTTGTATTCCGCACACGTGACAAATAAAATATGATTTGATTTGAAAAGTGACAATTTCATGCAGCAACAGTGGTGTAGAGCTGCCGGGGCAGAGGAGCGGCGTTCCCTCACGTTTTTCTATTTGAGAATACACAGAGCTAGTCAAACTATTTCTGGAAAATGTACTCTGATAAATTCTAAATAAATTCTATTGAATTACCAAAAAAAACACAAAAAAAACAATAGAATGACAAACCAAATAAATATGTATAGCAGCCTAGAGGTGGGTGAATGGTGGTTTCTTCCCTGTCTTCTCTCTGGCGATGGCAAGAAATCTGATGAACTATGTGTGTGCACTGCGGAGGCCCGTCAGAGGCCTGCAGTTAATAAAACTCAACGAACATCCTTTCTACTTTTGCAGAGTGGAGCCCAGAACGATACGATAGTATGTGACCACTTGGATACGGCGACACCATTCTAAGGGGAACACCCAAACCAAAGTAGCCACGGCAAAGCCCAAGGAGCTTGACCCTCTCTGGAAGTTGCTGTAGTCCTGCGAGGGATATTTTTGACTGCCCGTTCTAGCTTGGTACGTCAGGGTGGGTAATTGGACATTTTAATTGGGGAAAGTTGGAGGTAGTAATGCATTTAGGTTATTGTTTATTGAGTTGCATGAACGCAACAAAAAAAATATTGATTTAATGGCCGTTTTAAAACGAATTTCCAGCAATTCTACTCGAAATTATTTATATTCACCAATTGGTCAATTCATTTGATAGCATGTTTGATCAATCTGTTTTCTATTATTCTGTAATAGGGTATATTGTAACTCAAATGTTTATTTATGATACAGTGTGTAAGCTACACAACACAATTAAATGCCTAATCGTAATGCAGCTTTCCTCGCAAACTGTGCAATGATATTAAGCTATATGTATTTGTATTTATATTAGGCTATAGCGTATAAATAAACACAGCAAAAAAAGAAACGTCCTCTCACTGTCAACTGCTTTTTTCCCCAGCAAACTTAACATGTGTAAATACTGTATGAACATAACAAGATTCAACAACTGAGACAAACTGAGTTCCACAGACATGTGACTAACAGAAATGGAATAATGTGTCCCTGAACAAAGGGGGACTGCACCAGATTAACCAGTTCTTGCTGTGAGATGTTACCCCACTCTTCCACCAAGGCACCTGCAAGTTCCCGGACATTTCTGGGGTGGAATGGCCCTAGCCCCTCACCCTCCGATCCAACAGGTCCCAGACGTGCTCAATGGGATTGAGATCCGGGCTCGTCGCTGGCCATGGCAGAACACTGACATTCCTGTCTTGCAGGAAATCACGCACAGAACGAGCAGTATGGCTGGTGGCATTGTCATGCTGGAGGGTCATGTCAGGATGAGCCTGCGGGAAGGGTACCACATGAGGGAGGAGGATGTCTTCCCTGTAAAGCACAGCGTTGAGATTGCCTGCAATGACAACAAGCTCAGTCCGATGATGCTGTGACACACCGCCCCAGACCATGACGGAGCCTCCACCTCCAAATGGATCCTGCTCCAGAGTACAGGCCTCGGTGTAACGCTCATTCCTTTGACAATAAACGCGAATCCGAGCATCACCCCTGGTAAGACAAAACTGCAACTAATCAGTGAAGAGCACTTTTTGCCAGTCCTGTCTGGTCCAGCGACGGTTGGTTTGTGCCCATAGGCAACGTTGTTGTCGGTGATGTCTGATGAGGACCTGCCTTACAACAGGCCTACAAGCCCTCAGTCCAGCCTCTCTCAGCCTATTGCGGACAGTCTGAGCACTGATGGAGGGATTGTGTGTTCCTGGTGTAACTGGGGCAGTTGTTGTTGCCATCCTGTACCTGTCCCACAGGTGTGATGTTCGGATAGACCGATCCTGTGCAGATGTTGTTACACGTGGTCTGCCACTGCGAGGACGATCAGCTGTCCGTACTGTCTCCCCGTAGCGCTGTATTACGCGTCTCACAGTACAGACATGGCTATTTATTGCCCTGGCCACATCTGCAGTCCTCATGCCTCCTTGCAGCGTGTTTTTCAGAGTCAGTAGAAAGGCCTCTTTAGTGTCCTCAGTTTTCATAACTGTGACCTTAATTGCCTAACGTCTGTGAACTGTTAGTGTCTTAATGACCATTACACAGGTGCATGTTCATGAATTGTTTATGGTTCATTGAACAAGCATGAGAAACAGTGTTTAAACCCTTTACAGTGAAGATCTGTGAAGTTATTTGGATTTTTACAAATTATCTTTGAAAGATAGGGTCCTGAAAAAGGGACTTTTATTTTTTTACTGAGTTTAGCTATATCACGTAGTCTTAGATTTATTAGGCTATAGGCCTGATGCAAATGATTATGGTTTCTTCCTAGACTGGCTGAATGCACAGCAATCCTTCAGCACCACAAGTTGGTTCAACTTTTTTAACATCGTTGCACAATCTTGCCAGTGTCCTTTCATCACCACAAAGGCCAATTGCTTAAAATCAATCTCATCAATAGTCCTATTATTATGATTACACGTATCACTTCTCCCAACGGTCATCATTTAGTAAAGTTAGAACAAAGTTGAATCAATTTCTCGTAAGATCACATAATGATGAATTAGCATTTTACGTAACAGAACCAAATATAATACCATGGCATAGTATGTCTATAATTTACATTTACATTTAAGTCGTTTAGCAGACGCTCTTATCCAGAGCGACTTATAAATTGGTGCATTCACCTTATGCACCAATTTGTGGAACAGTCACTTTACAATAGTGCATCTAAATCTTAAAGGGGTGAGAAGGATTACTTATCCTATCCTGTTACTGTTACACCAAAAACACATAATTTAGCATTTTTTTGTACCATTTTTTTAACAATACAAAATATACACATGCGAATGACAACATACAAATGCTCACAAACATAACCCCTGCCCAGACCCACCTGCTCACACCCCCATTTCCAGCGCCCGCATCACTTTCCACCACGTGGCCTCAAACTGCACCATTTTGTTTCTCTCTGTTGCCCACGTACTTTCGACATTTAGATAATAAAGTATAAGGATCTTTCCATTGTGTTGACAATGGAGGACTTGTTGATTTCCAGTTAAGTATACATTTTTTTAAAGATGATTGACAAGAAAAGTATTGTCCAACCCATCGCGTACATAACTCCACCCTCATATGCCATGTCTTGAAATATGCAGACAGAGATTAAAAGTACATTTATATTGTAAAACTTCTGACAGCCAACTTTCTAACTCCGCCCATGACTTTGTCTTTATAGCATCCCCAGAAGGCATGGATTATTGAGTCATTGTTAGTTTTACATTTAAGACATGACACTGCCATTGTGCTGTTGAATTTGTGAATTTTGTCTCTTGTGTAATAAATTAGACTAGTTTATAGAGGATTAAGCGTACATTTTCCTGAACTGAAATATTGTTGGCTATGTTCCAATATCAGTTATTTTTAAGTCTTGGTTCCAAATTAATATTTTTTTCTAAGATGTTTTGTATATCTTTATGAATATCCTTTTCTGACTCAAATAGGATTCCCTCAAGATTGCTCTGAAATGTCTTGATATAATACTTAAGTTGTATGTATTTAAAAATAGCTACGTTGGTCAGTCTAAAATTGCATTTCAATTCTGTCATGGAAATACATGTATTTCCTGTGACCAAGTAATTTACATTTTCCATGTGGACCAATTTATCTGTGTATTCAATATCTGTGTATTGTTCCATAGGGTTGTGTTTTTAGGGATTGATATTGGTTCTTGTAGAATACGATTCATTTTCTTCCATATTGTTATAGGGTTCTTAACTACGAAGTTGTGCATGTTCTTAGCTTTATTCTTTGAGAATAGACACATGAATGAGTATGCATATCATCAATTTGTACCCATTGTTCCTCTTTAGTGTGTTTAACTATACACCAGTGGAGGCTCCTCAGAGTACGAAGGGGAGGACCATCCTCCTCAGTGAAATTTCATAAAAATAGTGAAGAATTTAAAAGCTTATCCTTTTTAAAGAAAACTATACTAAATATATTCATATGTCACCAAATAATTGATTAAAATACACTGTTTTACAATGAAGGTCTACAGTAACTTCAACAGCACTGTCTGGGTAGCACCATGGTGTAGCCAGGGGAAAGCTAGCTTCCGTCCTCCTCTTAGGAGGCTCGTAGGCCTCACCCCCTTCCATAGATGTACATGGTTATTATGACCAATTCTGGAGGACGTCCTCCAACCAATCAAAGATTTTGCAGTAGGAACTGGCATGTTGTCCATCCAATCATATAATTAGGATCAGAGAATGAACCTCGTGTGTTGTATTGGGATTGTGCCACAGAACATTATGGGGGTTCTATGTGTTAGAACCCCTTTCATTCTCTGGGGTACACGGAAAAGGTGAGAATTAAAAGCGAGGGCCGACATCTGCCTGAGATCAGTTTCATAAAGAAGGATGAAAAGGTGAAGGCGTTCAATACCAACTGGTATCAAACGTACAGCTGGTTAACAGGGAGCCTTTCATCAATCCGCCTGTATTGCTGGCCTTGCCTGCTTTTTGGGAAGTCTGAGCCTTGGTCGAAAGGTGGATACAGTGACCTGAAGAACATCGATCGTTCAGCTAAACGGCAAAACAAAAGCAGGGAGCATATAAATGCCCACATCAGATTCAAGCTTCTGGGGAAAAGCTGCATCGATTATGACGAAGGTCTGCCTTTTTCAAGAAAGTAAGAAGAAACAGAGATGTTCTCAAGCGGCTTATCAACACCACTACGTTTTTGGGCATGCACAAATGTGCTTTTAGAAGACACAACGAAAGGCAAAGTTCCGTCAACAAGGGCAACTACAAGGAGCTTGCAGAGGTAATTACACTTTGCGATGCATTACTTGCTGAACATATCGAACCTTCGACTGTCTTTACTGGGATGTCGAGAACAATTCCGAATGATTTGATAGCTTCCATCGCATCAAAAGTAAGATTAAAGAGAGAGGTTGACGGCGTGCATTTCTTTCATGTGCGCTCAAGTAGGCTTTCCACTTTCTTCCGGTAACTTTGATAACACATAATCACTCTGGATAGACACAAGCAAAAACTCATGACATAAATGTTGCAGCAGCCTCGGCTACACCTAAACATTAGAAATCGGACATGCTGTACGGTATGGAAATGAGACTATTTTTCAGTTTGATCAACTGTAGCCTACTAATAAGAGCCAGCTGCATAAAGCCTATGTGAGCTGCTGTCCATATGGTCAGGGTAACTAACTGAACGTTTTGTATTTAGTCCATTTGTGTGTCAGGAGAAAATGTGAACGTGATCAAATGTAGTTTATATTCAAAATTGGCCTGGCTAGGCTGCCTATACCTTTTTAATCCAAAATGATTAACTGGAATTAATCAATCAACATAATAGTGATGACAGATATGAGTATATTTTTACAAGACCTGCAGTTGCACAGGCCTGCATGATCCCAACATGCATAAATCAATCTAAGTTCTGTTTTCTATTTGTCTAGGTAGAGGAAATCCCCCCACCTAAATCCAGTCTAAATATCATTTATATCAATAAATATAAGGTAGCTGCAGTATGACAGGGTTTTTTTTTCTGGATTTTTAAAAAAAACATCTGACTTAATTAGGAAAACTTGTCTCATCGTAGCCCATGTAAAACAGTTTTACAACTGATTAATCACTGTCATACCTTATAGGGTCCAGAGTTTTCCTAGTTAGGTTAACATATAAGGAAAAACCCCAGACCCCAGGGGGTAAAAATTGTCCCAATGATTTGGGACCTATGGTGCCACCATAGTTTCAGTTATCGTCGGGTATGTGGATGATCAGGGCTTTATTCACCAATGTTTCTTTGGCTACTTTGATGTGCAAGTGTGCGAGATGCGCAGTCTGTGTCTGAGTTTAACTTCATGGAGAAACTCATTGTCTAAACCTGGAATAATTCATTAATTTAATTTAGTTATTCTATCCAAATTAACCTAAATGGGGCACCATTAAGGGTTTGATATGGAGAGACCCCTTGAATTAACTATATCAGTACTTATCATTAACTCAATATCAACAATAGTCTTAATCAACAGTCATTTTACCATATTCTCATTCTGAATGGTTGTTGAGCTCGGAATCTTCAAGAACCCAATCGCTTGGTAATGGATTAAAAGTCACAAATAACTAATGTAAGGTTTTATTTAATAGACTAAGTTGGAACATTCGGTAGAATAGTAAGGCAGGGTATAGGCTAACGGAATACAACACTTCCGTACTCAAGGTAGCACATACAACAGTACATACATTCAACCAGACAGAGACAGTATTAATCATATGTAATTAAGACTATCAGTCTTATAATAATCAGTTAGTGCCACCACGTTTACACAGACACAGAGTCACACAAAGGGAAGGTCATCTGGTTCAGCTGGGTTTCCGTTATGACGGAGAGGTAAACAGGGAAAAGGGTCAGTGGTCCTGGTGTTGGAGCTTTCGGTCTACAGTAGCATCTTCCCTCGTCAGGGCACACACACACAGGAGCTCTTCGTTTTCTCTCAGTTCAGTTCTCAGTTTGTTCAGTCCAAAGAGATAAAGTTTGTTACGGTGCTAGGGTTCAATCCAATGTTTGTGCTCCTTTTGGGAGAGACAACACTCAGCGGTGTGTTGTTCTGCAAAGTTTCTCTGATTCTTCTGTCTGAGCTGGATAAAGCTTCCTTGATCTGTATTTTGGTTCCACAGAGATACGATCATTCAACCCACCTGCTTGGCTGCGCCTTGTGGTATTTGAACTTTTTTCTAGTGAGTAAGTCCTTTTATTTATAGGAAGAATCACAGAAGGCGGGCTCTACTGGCCGGTCTGTGTCGTTGGGACCTCCCCATGGTAGCGGAGCGGCAGGGTAGCCTAGTGGTTAGAGCGTTGGACTAGTAGCCGGAAGGTTGCCTGTTCAAACCCTCAAGCTGACAAGGTTCAAATCTGTCGTTCTGCCCCTGAACAGGCAGTTAACCCACTGTTCCTAGGCTGTCATTGAAATTAAGAATTAACTGACTTGCTGGTTAAATAAAGGTAAAATATAAAAAAATAAGGATGTTCATACGGTATAAACCTGAGATTTACTCATAAGTGTTCACAGCATGTTTTTCTTGTCCGGAAGACAGTTTCACAGTCTTTAACTAGAATACAGAGCCTGTGAACACATACACTGTTCGATTGCCAATAGCAGTTAGGGATAGGAGATATCCCATGTTGAAGAATGAACAAGTCAGACTAAACCTACCTAATTCTGTTTTATCCCTAACTACCATTGGCAATCGAACAGTGACTGTGTTCACAGATGCATGAAATGATCCCTAGACGACACTGGGCAAATAGTGTGCCACCTCAGGGGTCTCCCAGTCAGCTATGACCCAGCCTGGGATCGAACCCAGGTTTGTAGAGACACCAGTAGCACTGCGAAGCAATGTATTCGAACGCTGCGCCACTCGGTAGGCTCCAAGCTTTTCACATTTCACTTAACACACATTACCTGTCGTTGTTGATGAAACTGTCTGTGTCATCAGGGCAGTAAACAAAGCTTGAGAAATAACATAATCTTGGAAGATACAGTACCAGTCGAAAGTTTGGACACACCAACTCTACACACCTACTCCTGAGTTTTTCTTTATTTTTACTATTTTCTACATTGTAGAATAATAGTGAAGAAATCAAAACTATGAAATAACACATATGGAATCATGTAGTAACCAAAAAAGTGTGAAACAAATACAAATATATTTTATATTTTATTTTCTTCAAAGTAGCCACCCTTTGCCTTGATGACAGCTTTATTAACCAATTTCTGTGTTCATGCAAGTGGTTGACTGTACAAATCCTCACAATCAGTAGCTGTAATTTGGCAATACGCCCAGACCTTGTTTTGAGAACGAACAAAAGATATCTCAGATTCAAGTTTTTAGCTTAGAGAGAAGAAGCCTAGTGAGATATTGGTCTGTCATATGTTATGAACCAGTATTGGTCTGTCACATGAATGAAACGGTAATGATTAATGAATTATACTAAATCATGCAAATATAACTTGTCTCTGTATAGCCGTATATAAGAAAACTTCTGGGACTGTCCAGGCAGAGCTCCTGATTAGCATGTGTACTATGGTGCATTGAGTTAGTTGGAAACTCTCCAGCGACAAATAAATAATTATTTATTTAAGATTGACTTAGAGAGTCCCTGTCAATGACATTTCCAATATTTAGTCGTGCCCTAGACATGGGTTGCACCTCAGAGGCTAATGTGACTGTTTCGTCTAAATTACAGTAATTTAGAGTGGCATGGAAATACGATGACTTTGCTAAAGTGGGCAAATAATTAGTAAGAAACAACTTTGCCATATATTGATGTCGTCAAATTTGCTGTAGAGCAAAGGCTAATTTTGCCAATACTTTCCTAGCAAAGTTAGTCGGAAATAACTAGCAATGCTAATGTTAGCTAGCTAAAATACGGTGGTCTCCTCAATCTTAGTTAGCTGACGAAAGTTCTACTGCATCTAAAGTCAATCTGACATCACAATGATGACAAAAGTTTTTCCTACTAATTATTTGTGTCACGCCCTGACCATAGAGAGCCCTCGGGGTTCTCTATGGTGTAATAGGTCAGAGCGTGACTAGTTTTTTTTCTAGTTATTGTAGTTCTATGTTGGTGTGTGAGTATGGTTCCCAATTGGAGGCAGCTGAATATTGTTGCCTCTAATTGGGGATCATACTTAGTGTCCCTTTTCCCACCTGCGTTGTGGGATATTGTTTTGTTTAGTGCCTATGTGCGCTACGTATGTGCCATGCGATGTTGTTTTGAAGTTTCACTGTAATAAATATGTGGAGCTGTCACACCCTGACTATAGTTTTCTTTGTATGTTTCTATGTTTTGTTTGGTCAGGGTGTGATCTGAGTGGGCATTCTATGTTGTGTGTCTAGTTTGTCTGTTTCTGTGTTTGGCCTGATATGGTTCTCAATCAGAGGCAGGTGTTAGTCATTGTCTCTGATTGGGAACCATATTTAGGTAGCCTGTTTGGTGTTGGGGTTTGTGGGTGATTGTTCCTGTCTTTGTGTTTGTTACACCAGATAGGGCTGTTTTCGTTTTTTCACATTTTCTTGTTTTTTGTATAGTGTTCTATTTTCATCTTTATTAAAGATGTATCACAATAACCACGCTGCGTTTTGGTCCGCCTCTCCTTCAACAGAAGAATCCCGTTACAGAATCACCCACCACAACAGGACCAAGTGGCGTGGTGGCAGGCACGCCTGCATAGCCCAGTGCGGGCTATTCCACCTCGCCGCACTGGCAGGGCGACCTGGAGCATTCAACCAGGTAAGGTTGGGCAGGCTCGGTGCTCAAGAGCTCCAGTGCGCCTGCACGGTCCGGTCTATCCGGTACCACCTCCACGCACCAGCCCTCCGGTGGCAGCCCCCTGCACCAGGCTGTCTCTCCGTCTCATCCCTACAGGTGCTCCCGCGTGTCCAGTGCTGCCGGAGTCTCCCGCCTGTCCAGCGCTGCCAGAGCTGCCAGTCTGCAAGGAGCTGCCAGTCTGCAAGGAGCTGCCAGTCTGCAAGGAGCTGCCAGAGCTGCCAGTCTGCAAGGAGCTGCCAGAGCTGCCAGTCTGCATGGAGTAGCCAGAGCTGCCAGTCTGCATGGAGCAGCCAGAGCTGCCAGTCTGCATGGAGCAGCCAGAGCCGCCAGTCTGCATGGAGCAGCCAGAGCCGCCAGTCAGCATGGAGCAGCCAGAGCCGCCAGTCAGCATGGAGCAGCCAGAGCCGCCAGTCAGCATGGAGCAGCCAGAGCCGCCAGTCAGCATGGAGCAGCCAGAGCCGCCAGTCAGCCAGGATCCGCCAGTCAGCCAGGATCTGCCAGTGCCGCCAGTCAGCCAGGATCTGCCAGAGTCGTCAGCCAGTACGGAGCTGCCCCTCTGTCCCGAGCTGCCCCTCTGTCCCGAGCTGGGGACGATCAGCTGAGCCGAGGAAACAGCCAGAGACCGTCTGGGAGTCGATGGAGCAATTGGAGGAAGGAGATCAGAGAGAGATGTTGCCTGAAGAGCATGTCATCAGTCCGGTGCAACCTGTGCCGGCTCCATGTTCCAGGTCCCCAGTGAGTCTTTCATCAGTCCGGTGAAACCTGTGCCGGCACCAGGTAGGCTGCAGAGTTAAAGATAAAGATATAAGATTCAAAAATAGTGACACGAGAACTAAATACACATTGAATAACAAATAATCACAAGGCTTTATACAAGGAGTACCAGTACCTAGTCAATGAGCAGGGGTACAAGGTAATTGAGGTAGTTATGTACATATAGGTAGGGGTAAAGTGACTAGGCAACAGGCTAGATAATAGAGTAAGCTTTAGCAGCAGCGTATGTGGTGTGTAAAAGTGTGTGGAGTGTGTGTGTTTGGCGGGGGGGGTTGTCATTATGCATGTAATGTGGGTGGGTGTATTTAGTGTGTGTGTATGTGTATGTGCGTGTTGGGGTATCAGTGGAAGTTTGTGTGAGTGTGTGTGTGTGTGCTTAGAGTCCAGTGTGTGTGCAAGAGTGTTAGTTAAAAAAGGATCAATGCAGGTAGTTTGGGTAACCGTTTCGTTAGCTATTTAGCAGCCTTGTTTATGCATGTGTGCCCATGTAATGTGGGTGTATTTAGTGTGTGTGTATGGGCGTGTTGGGGTATCAGTGGAAGTTTGTGTGAGTGAGTGTGTGTGCTTAGAGTCCAGTGTGTGTGCAAGAGTGTTAGTTAAAAAAGGATCAATGCAGGTAGTTTGGGTAACCGTTTCGTTAGCTATTTAGCAGCCTTGTTTATGCATGTGTGCCCATGTAATGTGTGTGTGTGGGTGTATTTAGTGAGTGTTTGTGTGTGTGTGTGTATGTGTGTGGTGGGGTGTCAGTGGAAGTATGTGTGCCCATGTAATGTGTGTGTGTGGGTGTGTTTAGTGTGTGTGTGTGTGTGTGTGTGTTGGGGTGTCAGAGGAAGTATGTGTGTGTGTGTGGGTAGAGTCCAGTGTGTGTGCATAAAGTCAGTGCAAGAGTGTTCGATAAAAAAAGGATCAATACAGGAAGTTCGGATAACCATTTCATTTGCTATTTAGCAGCCTTGTTTAGCAGTCTTATGGCTTGGGGCTATTCAGGGTCCTGTTGGTTCCAGACTTGGTGCACTGGTACCGCTTGTCATGTGGTAGCAGAGAGAACAGCCTATGGCTTCGGTGGCTGGAGTATTTGACAATTTTTTGACCACCTGGTACAGAGGTCCTGGATGACAGGGAGCTCGGCCCCAGTGATCTACTGGGCAGTACTCAACACCCTCTGTGCACCTTGAAGTTGGGTGCCTTGCAGTTGCAATACCAAGCGGTGATGCAGCCAGCCAAGATGCTCTCAATGGTGCAGCTGTAGAACTTTTTGAGGATCTGAGGGCCCTTACCAACTCTATTCAGGCCCCTGAGGGGGAAGAGGCGCTTTCGTGCCATCTTCACTATTGTGTGGGTGTGTGTTGACCATGTTTATTCCTTAGTGAAGTGGACACCGAGGAACTTGAAGCCCTCGACCCGCTCCACTACAGCCTCATTGATGTGGATGGGGTGTGCTCTCCCCTCTGTTTCCTGTACTCCACGGTCAGCTCCTTTGTCTTGCTGACGTTGAGGGAGAGGTTGTTGTCCTGGTACCACACTGCCAGGTCTCTGATATCCTCCCAATAGGCTGCCTCACCGTCATCCCGTCAGCAAACTTGATGATTGTGTTGGAGTCATGCGCAGCCACATAGTCGTGGGTGAACAAGAAGTACAGGAGGGGACTAAGTACACACTCATGAGGTGCCACCGTGTTGATGGTCAGCATGGTATATGTGTTGTTGCCTAGCCTCACCATCTGGTGTCGGCCCATCAGGAAGTCCAGGTTCCAGTTGCAGAGAGCGGCGTTCAGTCCCAGGGTCCTGAGCATGGTGATGAGCTTGTAGGGGACTATGGTGTTAAATGCTGAGCTGTAGTCAATGAACAGCATTCTTACATACAGTAGGTATTCCTTTTGTCCAGGTCTGTGAGGGCAGTGTGGAGTGCAGTAGAGCTTGCGTCATCTGTGGATCTGTTGGGGCGGTATGGGATTTGGTCCAGGGTGTCTGAGATGATGGTGTTGATGTGAACCATGACCAGCCTTTCAAAGCATTTAATGGCTATAGATGCTACGGGGTGATAGTCATTTAGGTGTTCCTGGGCAGGGTGACAATGGTGGTCTGATTGAAACAAGTTGGTATTACAGACCGGGTCAAGATATGTTTAAAATATCAGGGAAGACACTTGCCAGCTGGTCAGCGCGTGCTCTGAGTATGAGTCCTGGTATTCCATCTGGCCCCGAATATGAACCTGTTTAAAGATCATACTCACATCGGCTATAGAGAGCAAGATCACACAGTCACCTGGAACAGCTGGTGCTCTTATGCATGGTTAATGCATGAGTTACGCTTTAAAGTGTATTTGCTGTCCAGCTAAATATGTTGAAGGTAGGTAAGGGATAATGATGTACAGTATTATGAAGTAATTGTTATATGCTTATCAACCATGACCAATGATTTGACCTATGACCCCTATGTTAGATAAATGACCATACTAACTCAAAGAGAAAAACAAGAATTGCACTTAACCCTAATTGCTCCTGTAAATCACACTGGATAAAAGCGTCTGCTAAGTGACTACAGTTTAAATGCACTGTAAATGTAATGTTTTATAAACATATTTAGATTGTAGATAATGCACATATCAACAACATTATGGGGGCAACTTTTTTCCATCTTCGTAACATTGCAAAAATCTGAAACTTTTTGTCCAAAAATTATGCAGAAAAACTAAACCATGCTTTTGTCAGCTAATCCAAGTTTTTGCAGACTTGGTCACAACCTTTAAGTCTTTACTGAATACTAATTTCTTCAGTAGGTCCTATTATTGAGTGTAGTCTGGCCCAGGCGTGCGAAGGTGAATGGCACGGCACTGGAATGAGGAATCACCCTTGCTGTCTCTGCCTGGCCAGCTCCCCTCTCTCCAATGGGATTTTATGGCTCTGACCCTATTATGGGGGCTGAGTCACTGGTTTACTGGTGTCTCTCATGCCGGCCCTAGGAGGGGTGCATCACCTTGTGCCAGGCTTTATTTGTTATACTTGACATGAGTGGGTTGAGTCACTGACGTGATCTTCCTGTCCGGATTTGAGCCTCCTCAGGCTCGTGCGAAGGGGGAGATCTTTGTGGGCCTTATCTCAGGGTAGTACATGGGTGGTCTGTTGATTTCCCTCTAGTGGTGTGGGGGCTGGGCTTTGGCAAAGTTGTTGGGGTTAAATCCTGCCTGCCTGGCCCAGTTCTAGGGTATCGTCGTAAGGAGCCATGGCGTCCTGAGACAGGATTGTGTAGAGGGACAGATCTGGGGATGGGTACCAAAAGCTTTCTGCAGCATTGAAGGTCTCCGATAGCACTGTGGCCTCCATCATTCTTAAATGGAAGAAGTTTGGAACCACCAAGACTCTTCCTAGTGCTGGCCCCCCGGCCATACAGAGCAATCGGAAGAGAAGGTCCTTGGTCATTCTGACAGAGCTCCAGAGTTCCTCTGTGGAGATGGGAGAACCTTCCAGAAGGACAACCATCTCTGTAGCACTCCACCAATCAGGCCTTTATGGTAGAGTAGCCAGACTAAATCCACTCCTCAGAAAAAGGCACATGACAGCCCGCTTGGAGTTTGACAAAATGCACCTAAAGACTCTCAGGACATGAGAAACAAGATTCTCTGGTCTGATGAAACAAAAATGGAACACTTTAGCCTGAATGACAAATGTCACGTCTGGAGGAAACCTGGCACCATCTCTACAGTGAAGCATAATGGTGGAACCATCATGCTGTGGAGACTGGGAGACTAGGTAGGATCGACAGAAAGATGAACGGAGCAAAGTACAGAGAGATCCTTGATGAGAACCTGCTCCAGAGCGCTAAAGACCTCAGAGTGGGGCGAAGGTTCATCTTCCAACAGGACAACAACCCTAAGCACACAGCCAAGACAACATAGGAGTGACTTTGGGACAAGTCTCTGAATGTCCTTGAGTGGCCCAGCCAGAGCCCGGACTTGAACCCGATTGAACATCTCTGGAGAGACCTGAATGTAGCTGTGCAGCGACGCTCCCCATCCAACCTGACAGATCTTGAGAGGATCTGCAGAGAAGAATGGGAGAAACTCCCCAAATACACTTGTGCCAAACTTGTAGAGTCATAACCAAGAAGAGTTGAGGCTGTAATCGCTGCTGAAAGTGCTTCAACAAAGTACTGAGTAATGGGTCTGAATATTTATATAAATGTAATCTTTCAGTTTTTTATTTTTTGTCAAATTTCTAAAAACCTGTTTTTTCTTTGTCATTATGGGGTAATGTGTGTAAATTGATGAGGGGAAAAAAACTATTGAATCCATTTTAGAATAAGGCTGAATAAGAATAACTAAATGTGGCAAAAGACAAGGGGTCTGAATTC
Organism: Oncorhynchus keta; assembly: GCF_023373465.1. NCBI lineage: Eukaryota > Metazoa > Chordata > Actinopteri > Salmoniformes > Salmonidae > Oncorhynchus > Oncorhynchus keta. The sequence continues at coordinate 7,162,570 of NC_068437.1, forward strand.
TTTCCAAATGCACTGTAGTCTTATAACCCACACTCCGGAGCCTGGTTCCTCTCTGTTTCTTCTTAGGTTCCTGCCTTTCTAGGGAGTTTTTCCTTTTTCCTAGCCACATGCTTCTACATCTGCATTGCTTGCTCTTTGAGGTTTTAGGCTGGGTTCTATATAAGCATTTTGTGACAGCTGCAAATATATAATACATTTGGCTTGAGGTATGAACATTTTCACATATCTGTGACCAATGGTTCTCCATAATGTTTTCCTTTCGATCTGTTTCCCATTTCTTCCATGTCGGTTATTTTTCAACCCTTGATATAACTTGGCAATCAACGTCTTTAGCGTAGCAGGTTATTTCACTGTGTTTAAATTCATCTAGATTCTGCCACTCACAAAACAGGTTGGACCATCCACATCTGTCGAGACTTTGAAGCAAATTTATCTCAGGAACAAGAAGTAAACAGATTGCATCAGATTTCATTAACCATGGACCACTGGCAAAAGTTTGCAGACTCAGCAGGTTCCAGTGTCCTAGTATTGTTTCCAACCTGTGTGAGATCAAGTTGGTTCAGGACTATTGAGTCCTGTCATTAACCTCTAATATCATTGAAAGCCCAGTGTTGTTGACTCTGGGGTTCTTCACTGACGTCTTTCTCAGACAGCTTAAGTACTAAGGATGTGACTGTTTACTTTTATTAGAAGTGTGCTGACAGCATCTAAAACACAATTGATTCTTAAGTACATGGCTTATGTATACATAGTACAATAACCTTGATAATCAAGGTTATCCAGGTTTGTGTGTGTGCATGCGTGTTTTACTGACTCTGAAGGATAACATGCCTCTGTCTACTTTTCATTCATGTAGTCATTTATTTCCCCCTTTTTTTCAGGAAATGTTCACAGACAGATCATTGAATAGCAGGAAACGTGTGTATGAGACACAAACATGGTTCAACTACTTGAGAAAATGATGAGAAAAATTACTAAAATAAAACTTGAGAAAGATATTGACCCTTTCAATGTGTCAACAAACGTTTGAGTCTGTTTTACTGACAGGAGTGATGATCAATGGGGCTGGGTTTATACCATTCTCATAAGTGTCTGGACTGAAGAATAGAGTTTCTCGGTGAAGGTGTAGCCAGTGATAGAGTTGATATGAAACCTGGCCTCCACATCATAGAAAGAGACCTGACTCATCTCATAATCCACAAACACCCTCACCTTCTGGGGCTTCTGATTAATAGAGGACAGAGGTGTAAACAAGACCTCCATACTTACACTGAGTATACAATACATTAAGAACACCAGCTCTTTCCGTGACATAGACTGACCGGGTGAATCCAGGTGAAGGCTATAATCCTTTGATGTCACTTGTTAAATCAGTGTAGTTGAAGTGGAGGAGTCAGGTTAAAGAAGGATTTTTAAGCCTTGAGGCAATTGAGACATGGATTGTGTATGTGTCCCATTCACAGGGTGAATAGACAAGACAAAAAATGTAAGTGCCTTTGAATGGGGCATGGTAGTAGTTGCCAGGCACACTGGTTTGTGTCAAGAACTGCAACGCCACTGGGTTTTTGACTCTCAACAGTTTCCTGTATGTAAAAAGAATTGTCCACCACAGAAAGGACATCCAGACAACTACACAAAACTCTGGGAAGCATTAGAGTCAACATGGGCTAGCATCCCTGTGGAATGCTTTTGGGGGGTTGTCATGGAGACTCTGTTTTGTATCTCCAAGTGTCAATTGTTTTCCATCTTCAGACAGGATGAGATAAGGCTGTTCTGTATTAGTGTCTAGAATCACATCCACTGCATCCCCCACAGTTCAACACTATATAATGTGAACACATCAGTGAACACATCCAGACAGATACAGCATAGGAACTGCTCTTCAGACAGGAGACTTGTGGGTGCAGTCATAGCTAGGAAGAACCAATACATTATTTTATATAGTTGCAATCCCCTCTAGATTCCAATAGAGTCTTAATCTGGAAGGCAAGATGATTTCGAGATCTACAATACTTGGGTTTTTAACAAAGTGTTCTTGGCATGCATTGCTTTAATCATTGTACATTGAACAGTATTGACTGCTTGCGTTGATGCATCAATAGATCATTATTTTCAAAAATGTGTAGGGGTTTCAACGAACAAGAATGGGGTCAGAAATATAAAATAAAAAAGCTACAACTAAAATAGTTTAATTTGAAGTTCATTTAAAAAATCTACTGTGTGGATTAGTAACACTCTCCCTCCTCTCTTCCTCTCTACACTCTCTCTCCACCTTCCTTTCTCTCTATTTACCTGTGTGTATAATCTGTTATTTCACATCAGTTGGATGTCCACAGGAACAGAATAGTCAGTGGAGTTATGTGAAGTGACTGGAGTTGTGTGAAGTGACTGGAGTTGTGTGAAGTGAGTGGAGTTGTGTGAAGTGAGTGGAGTTGTGTGAAGTGAGTTGAATTGAAGAGCGGGTATGACTTACGCAACTTCCAAAGGTAACAATGGCAAAGACTCTTTCTTGCAAACGGCCAAATGCAGCCTTGTACATTGTTTGAAAACAGGATCTGACACATTGTTCTATGTATGAACTTTCTTATACAGTGCCTTCAGAAGGTATATAACCCCCTGTTTCCACATTAAACATGTCACTAATCTACACACATTATCCCATAATGTCAAAAAGAACTTGTGTTTTTCGAAATGTTTACAAATTTATACAAAATTAAAAGCTGAAATGTCTTGAGTCAATAGCCTACTCATACTATCAACTATTTTACATAAGCTGACCGGTCTATTTACTGTGTTGGCAGGATTTTTTAATCTTTAGCAGTCTGCTATGCTGTTTCTGTAAAATGCCAACTTTTGTGGGAAAATTGGAACATGCACATTTTGGGGTATATTTTGTACTTACATGAGGCCCCAGGATTGCAAAGCACTTAGTGATTTACCCCAAAAGTCTCACAGCTATAGTTGCTGCCAAAGGTGTTTCTAACATGTACTGAAAAATTTTAGACTTTATCTTCCACTCTGACATTACAAGAGTATTTTGTGTAGATCGTTGACAAAAAAATGACAATTAAATCCATTTTAATTCCACTTTGTAATGCAAGAAAATGTGGAAAAAGTCAAAGGGGGTGAAAACTTTCTGAAAGCACTGTACCACTGGTTATTTGGACAAATCACAATTCACTTACACCAGATTTTCGGAAGGGGACTGGGCATTTCGCCCATAGACTGAGAGTTGCCCCTTGCTATTGTTCCGTATACAACTCCAATATGAGCAAGGTCACAACATAAACCCTCTTGAAAACTTGATATAAAGTAAATAAATATAGAGTATATAGAAAAATATAAATATTGATTATTCAGAAGCAAGAGGAGTCACAAAGTCCATTAATTAATATGTACCCACGGAATAAGCACATTACAGTCCACCACTGTAAATGAAAATACACTCTCATGCCCTTGATATATCTGCACACTATCACAACAGTCCAGAGTCATTACATTTTTCACGAGTCCACTGTAACTTGAATTACAGTGCCTTCAGAAAGTATTCATTCCTCTCGACTTATTACCACATTTCGGTTGTGTTACAGTCTGAATTCAAAATGTCATTAAATATATATTTTCTCTCAACCAGCTACACACAAAACCCCATAATGCCATGTTTTTATATATTTTTTCCAAATGTACTGAAAGGATAAATAGAAAGGATTAATAGTGTCAGTTGCCCTGTGATCCACTGTACACAAACAGTCCGTGGATGCATGTGTGCGTGTGAACCCCAAACAGCTGTTCCTGACTCACTGTAAGCAAGCCTGTACGGACGTGTGTTTTTGAACCATGCAATTACCTTTTACGCAACCTCAGCTTCCTGACTGGGAGACAGTGTAATTTACTGGTGCTTGGTGGTGACAGAAGAAGTGCAGCATTAGAAGGGTCACAAAACTTTAAAATGGCTTCTTTTCATCCTCTTATTTACTTTCAATATTAGTCCTAATCAGTGCGGGTCCCTATTGCTTAATGAAACTTCTGAGGCATCGGTCCTGTGTTTCATTGTGAGAAACTGTGCGTTTATGTTGTGACCCCACTTACACCCACCTCAAAACAATCTAAATCAATAAAATAAAATAAAAATGTATTTGTCACAAGCAGTGAAATGCTTACCTCTGGGTCCTTTTCCAACAATCCAGAGTTAAAGATATAAAATAAAACCTAGACATCGTGACACAGTGACTAAACAAATAACGTTAACGAGTAAAAAATAACATGGCTACAATTGAAGTCGGAAGTTTACATACACTTAGGTTGGAGTGATTAAAACTCGTTTTTCAACCACTAACAAACTAAAGTTTTGGCAAGTCGGTTAGGACATCGACTTTGTCCATGACACAAGTAATTTTTTCCAACAGTTCTTTACAGACAGATTATTTCACTTATAATTCACTGTATCAAAATTCAAGTCGGTCAGAAGTTTACATACACTAAGTTGACTGTGCCTTTAAACAGCTCGGAAAATTCCAGAAAATGATGTCATGGCTTTAGAAGCTACTGACAGGCTAATTGACATCATTTGAGTCAATTGGAGGTGTGCCTGTGGATGTATTTCAAGGTCTACGTTCAACCTTAGTGCCTCTTTGCTTGACATCATTGGAAAATCAAAAGAAATCAGCCAAGACCTCCACAAGTCTGGTTCATCCTTGGGAGCAATTTGAAATGCCTGCAGATACCACGTTCATCTGTACAAACAATAGTACGCAAGTATAAACACCATTGTACCACGCAGCCAGCCGTCATACCGCTCAGAAAGGAGACATGTTCTGTTTTTTAGAGATGAACGTACTTTGGTGCAAAAAGTGCAAATCAACCCCAGAACAAATGCAAAAGACTTTGTGAAGATGCTGGAGGAAACAGCTACCAAATTATCTATATCCATGGGGATGTGGTGAAAGAAATAATAGCTGAAATAAATCATTCTCTCAACTATTATTCTGACATTTCACATTCTAAAAATAAAGTGGTGATCCTAATCGACCTAAGACTGGGAATTTTACTAAGATTAAATGTCAGGAATTGTGAAAAACTGAGTTTAAACTGGCTAAACTTCCGACTTCAACTGTATATACAGGGAATACCAAAGAGCCCTTTAGCAAGGGTAAGAAAGTACGTAAGTAGTAAGTCGCTCTGGATAAGAGTGTCTGCTAAATGACAAAAAGAAAATGATGAGGCCATGCACTACCCAAGCAGTGGTTGTTGGGGAGGGACACTATTCACGCCACTTCGATACAGCGATGACCAGAAGTCATATCTGTAGCAGGTTAGGAGAGAGCTAACCCTTTTCCCAACTTTAACCTAATTCTCCTAACCTGCTACGTTCATTCTCCTAACCTGCTGCATAAGTTCTACTAACCCTCTAATGACAAAGTCTCTTCCAGTAGTAGCTGTATGGAAGTGGCGTGAAAAGAGTTTTTCTCGGTTGTTGGGAGTATGTTGTTGGCTGGAGTATCTTGTTATTCAAAATAGTTAAACCTACGGCCAGGTTTGCCATTAATAATGAACAAATATGACATGGTGTCAGATTGGTAGTCAATCTGAAAAGATGGAGAAAATAAAGGATTATACCAACTGGGCACAAACTGGTTGAATCAACGTTGTTTCAACGTAATTTGTCATTGTATTGTGATGTGGAATTTATGTGGTAAATACAGTGGATTTGAAAAAAGTTAAATTGATGTGAAATTTAACCACAGGATTATGTTACCATGGTGACCAAATTTCAACATATACAAACCTTGTCTATAAAATATATTGAATTTGTACCTTTAAAACAATGTCAGATCTTCAAAGTTATATCCACTTCAGAAAAAAACCAATAGGCTGGGCAGCACCTCCTACTGGAGAATTGATCTATCTACAGCTACCCTTTGGTCTCCCATCCAGGGTTTTAAACAAACTCTGCTTTGATAGTGTATTTGTCCCTGACTATTACCAATGTGCTATCCTGAGAATGATTGTGGAGAGATCTCCACTTAAATACTAAATCAATTCACTGTTGCTATTGTGACCATACTTAATCACTTATTTATCATCGACGATGCTATTTAGGCTTGTATTGCATTTGCAAAGTCATCAACAGCTATTGTTTCAATTCAACCCAGAATGTAACTAAAAATACACAATAATCGAGATGGAGACTTAAATCGAAAATATAAATGATTCATTTGTAGACAAACTGGAATTAAAGCCAGACATAGTCAGTGGTACCGATGGAACTATCCAAGCAGTACTCTCCTCTATTCAATCTGTACTGCTGAAGCTTTACAGATTGCGTGATAGAAATGTAAAGATCATTTCCGATTGAGTCGACATGCAGTATGTAGCATTTACCGTGAATGCAGTCTCCACTAACCCGGGAACATTGCCTTTCAATCACAATGTAACGCTGACCTTCTGCAATATGGATTGAATAGAGGCATAAATGTTCGTATTTAGTTCGGTTGTCAACCAAATATAATTCAATGTTACTTTTGTAATACCGTATATAGCCTAAATTTAAGGCTATTTTACAAACGAATGTATGAAATGAGTAACACATCCATGGCCACTGGATCGGACCAAGGCGCAGCGTGGTATGCGTACATTTTTATTTATTAAAAGAATGAAACACTGAACAAACTAACAAAATAAACACACCAAGACAGTCTGCAGGTTACTGTAACTATACATTTCTTCTTATGTAGTCACATAAAGCGTGCATGTTCAACATAGCATGCATAGGTCGTCACAGGTCAGTGGTCTTCACAATTGCTGTAATAGTCGAATGGCATTGATCACTTACAACATGTACTTTTAACGTAATCTCAACTGCAATCCAAGTAATTTCGTTCTGCTATTCGATGGAGCCCAGTAATAACAGTCATTTGTATAACTGGACAAAATAACTGACATTGTATTCCCATTTTAACTTTACTGTGCTTTTAAATGATTGAAAACACAGTGATAGACACTGAAAAACTAAAATCATTGGTTTTCAATTGGAATTTGGCCAGGCTAAAAGCCTGGTTGAAAGCAAAGTGAAATTCAACTAAGTTTTGGCTTTCTTTTTGAGAAGGTGAATGAATACACGTTGTAATTTCATAGTGTGCCCAGTGGTTATGGAGTCAAATACGATTCAAAAGTTGAAAGGGAGCGAGATCAAATCAAACTTTATTTAAATCTCCTGAGACAGTAAAGGTGTTGTCGTGCCCTCTTTTTTTTATTACTTTATTTAACTAGGCAAGTCAGTTAAAACCAAATTCTTATTTTCAATGACAGCCGAGGAACAGTGGGTTAACTACCTGTTCAGGGGCAGAACAGCAGATTTGTACATTGTCAGCTCGGGTGTTTGAACTTGCAACCTTCCGGTTACAAGTCCACCGCTCTAACCACTAGGCTACCCTGACGCTCTTCAAGACTGTCTTGGTGTGTTTGTATCATGATAGTTCATTGGTGATGTGGACACCAAGGAACTTGAAACTCTAGACAAGCTCTGCGTAATGGGGACCTGTTCGGCTCGCCTTTTCCTGTAGTCCACAATCAGATCCTTTGTCTTGCTCACATTGAGGGAGAGGTTGTTGTCCTGGCACCACACTGCCAGGTCTCTGACCTCCTCCCTATAGGCTGGCTCATCGTTGTCGTTGATCAGGCCTACCACTGTTGTGTCGTCAGCAAACTTAATGATGGTGTTGGAGTCGTGTTTGGCCACGCAGTCGTGGATGAACAGAGAGTACAAGCGGGGACTAAGTACACACCCCTGAGGGGCCCCAGTGTTGAGGATCAGTGTGGTAGACGTGTTGTTGCCTAACCTTACCACCTGGGGGCAGCCCATCAGGAAGTCCAGGATTCAGATGCAGAGGGAGGTGTTTAGTCCCCGTGTCCTTAGATTAGTGATGAGCTACATGAGCACTATGGTGAAACAACGTTGAGCTGTAGTCAATGTACAGCATTCCCACGTAGGTGTTCCTTTTGTCCAGGAGGGAAAGGATCAGTGTAGAGTGCAATTGAGATTGCGTCATCTGTGGATCTGTTGAGGCGTTATGCAAATTGGTGTGGGTCTAGGGTATCCGGGAGGATGCTGTTGATGTGAGCCTTTCAAAGCACTTTGTGGCTACCGACGTGAGTGCTTATGGGATGGTAATCATTTAGGTATAATGATCAAGCAGGCGGGCTCAGTGTCAAGGCAGGCAAAGTTCAAAACCGGGAGGACTAGCAAAAACAGAGATAAGACAAAGCAGGAGCACGGGAAACCACGCTGGTTGACTTGACAAACAACGAACTGGCAACAGACAAACAGGGAACGCAGGAATAAGTACCCAGGGACTAATGGGGAGAACAGGTGACACCTGGAGGTGGGTGGAGACAATCACAAAGACAGGTGAAACAGATCATGGCGTCACAGTGTGTGGAGTAAAGGTTGTCTAGAGTTTTTTCCTCTGGTTGCACTTGACATGCCTGTAGAACAGCTTAATGTTTGCCTGCATTAAAGTCCCCGGCCACTAGGAGCACCAATTCTGGATGAGCATTTTTTTGTTTACTTATGAGGGCGGTCTTACTGCCAGCATCGGTTTGTGGTGGTAAATAGATGGCTATGAATAATATAGATGAGTTCAACAGCTTATCATAACGTAATCTACCTCAGGTGAGCTATACCTCGAGACTTCTTTAATATTAGACATCGCACACCAGCTATTTTTGACAAATAGACACACACCACCACCCCTCATCTTACCCTCCAGCTCTATATTATCCGTGTTGTCGTTCAGCCACGACTCAGTGAAACATAAGATATTACAGTTTTTAATGTCCCATTGGTAGGATAATCTTGATCGTAGGTCGTCGATTTTATTTTCCAATGATTGCACATTGGCCAATAGAACGGAGGAAAGTGGGAGTTTACTCGCTCGCCTACAAATTCTGAGAAGGCAGCCCGACCTCTGCCCCTTTTTTCTCTGTCTTTTCTTCACGCAAATGACAGGGATTTGGGACTGTTGCTGAGAAAGCAGTATATACTTCTCGTCAGACTAAAAATCTTCTACCAGTTTGAGGTGAGTAATCGCTGTTCTGATGTCCAGAAGTTATTTTCGGTCAGAAGAGACGGTAGCAGCAACATTATGTACAAAATAAATTACCAAATAAGTTACAAGCAACGCAAAAAAACGAACAAAATAGTACAGTTGGTTAGGAGCATGTCAAATGTCAGCCATCCTCTCAGGCACCATTTTACACTGGCGTGCTTGCTCACGCACACCTCAGACACTCCCACACATGCATGTACGCATGCACGAGATGGTGTGCATGAGCAAGATGAAACATCATTGCGCGAGCAAATACTGAGTCGAAAGAGAGGAAATATGGTCGAGCAAGCAGAGGACTGGACCCACCATTGCACAGGCCAGTCAAGAGCGCAAATTAATCTTGCAAGTGTGACTTTGAGAGAGCAGAACATCATTGTTACAGATCAAAAGAAAAATGTCTGTAAGCAAAAAAATGTTGGAACATTGCTGTGTGGACTTGTGTCCATTAAGCAATAAGACCATTAGTGTAGTCGGGCACAGATGTTGGACGATTAGGTCTGGCTCGCAGTTGGAGTTCCAATTCATTCCAAAGGTGTTCGATGGGGTTGAGGTCAGGGCTCTGTGCAGGCCAGTCAGTTCTCCCACACCGATCTTGACCAACCATTTCTGTATGTACCTGTCACGTTCTGACCTTACTACTTTGATTTAGGTCTTTGTTTTAGTATGGTCAGGGTGTGAGTTGGGTGGGTTGTCTATATTCGTTTTTCTATGTTGGTTTTTGAGTTTGGCCTGGTATGGTTCTCAATCAGAGGCAGGTGTCGTTAGTTGTCTCTGATTGAGAATCATACTTAGGTAGCCTTTTTCCACCTGTGTTTCATGGGTGTTTGTTTTCTGTTGTGTCTGCATCAGCCAGAACTGTTTTCGGTTGTTTCTCTTTGTTATTTTTGTTATTTCCGTGTTCATTGTAATAAATATGGACACATACCACGCTGCACCTTGGTCCTCACCTTCTTCCACCAACAACGGCCGTTACAGTACCTCGCCTTGTGCACGAGGCATTGTCATGCTGAAACAAGAAAGGGCTTTCCCCAAACTGTTGCCACAAAGTTGGAAGCACAGAATCATCTAGAAAGTCATTAATTGAATGCTGTAGCATTAAGATTTCCCTTCACTGAAACTAACCATGAAAAACAGCCACAGACCATTATTCCTCCTCCACCAAACTTTACAGTTGGCACTATGCATTTGGGCAGGTAGCATTCTCCTGGTAAGATTTGTCCATCAGACTGCCAGATGGTGAAGCGTGATTCATCACTCCAGAGAAAGGGTTTCCACTGCTCCAGAGTCCAATGGTGTTGAGATTTACACCACTCCAGCCGACGCTAGGCATTGCACATAGTGATCTTAGGAACACATTTCATGAAGCCCCCGATGAACAGTTCTTGTGCTGACATTGCTTCCAGAGGCAGTTTGGACCTCGGTAGTGAGTCTTGCAACCCAGGACAGAAGATTTTTACATGCTATGTGCTTCAGCACTCGGCGGTCCCGTTCTGTGAGCTTGTGTGGCCTACCACTTTGCGGCTGAGCCGTTGTTGCTCCTAGACGTTTCCACTTCACAACAACAGGACTTACAGTTGAATGGGGCAGTTCTAGCAGAGCAGAAAATTGAGGAACTGACTTGTCCTATGATGGTGCCACGTTGAAAGTCACTGAGCTCTTCGGTAAGGCCATGCTACTGCCAATGTTTGTCTATGGAGATTGTATGGCTGTGTGCTCGATTGTATACACCTGTCAGCAACGGGTGTGGCTGAAATAGCCGAATCACAAATTTTAAGGGGTGTCCACATACCTTGTATATATAATGTATCTCATTATTAAAGTAGCTAAACCTATTATTAATCAAGGAACAAACATAACAGGTTGGAAAAGTGTGTGTGTGTGTGTGTGTGTGTGTGTGTGGCCTGCAGTGGATTGGGTCAGACTACAAAGCCAGATACAGCCAAGGAAAACACAGCTCTCAGTCTAGCACAACCCCGTCCCCAGACCATGGAGGAGGCCAGAGGCTGGGGCGATGATGGGAAATTGCCAGGGTGGACGCCCCGATGGGAAACAGGGCTTGATTGGGCTTTTGATCTGGGCCATGTAGTCACCATATGCCAGCCAATGGGATGGGGGTGGTGGTCTTCCAACAAGTGAAGAGTGGAGGGAAGGGGGGGCAAAATAACTGGTATGCAGCCCGGCTGTGCAGTCATTTTAAGAGAGAACCTGTGGAAATACACTTAAGGCTGTCTACACAGCCACTTTAGAGGGACAGCCCAGCTAAGGACAAAGATAAGTCAAACTTTGGGCTGTTGTTAGAAACGACAAACACCCCAGTAGTAATTTCTGGAACCACCAAATAAAGTTACAACAGTGTTGGTTGAACAGACATTATTCGTCATAGATCTATGTACTTGTGAATAGAGAGATTTACAATGATATTTCCAATAGCAGCAAATGGATAATTTCGCAACCTAAACTCAGTGGCAAAACTTAAGGATTCTTCTTAGTTCTAAATACAAAGTTGAGATATTTCTAAACTTACAGTGTGAAAACACTGCTGGCGGCAATCTAATTGCTCTTTAATATAACCACAGATGGAGAGAAAGAAGAAAATATCCCTGGAATAGCATAATGGAAGGCGAGACATGTTGGCACACCTCCACAAAGTTCGAACAAAGCCAGGCGTTTCTCTTCCTTATCATGTCCACTTTGCTCTGCATTAAAGGGATAGTACAGGCAAATTTGAAATTGACATATTGGTTTCCTTACCCTGTAAGCATTCTATGGACAAGGCATGACACCAATCCATCCTTTGGTTTAGTTTCCCTGGCACCGTTTCCACATTCTACATGATGCAACTATCGGTCCCATGACTTGAATGAGATGGTAAAAATGTGGAAACAGTGCTAGGAAAATTAAACCAAAGCATGGATTGCCGTCATACCTTGTGCATAAGACTGCTTACAGGGTAAGCAATTTGTCCTGCATTCAATGACCAAAAGCACCCTCTGTGGCCCCATGGGTAGAATGTTATTAATAACTTCATTATAAATTCTGTCAATTAAATTACATTCAGATACGGAAATAGTGTTTCTATGTCAAACAGTTAAATTTCAGTCTTCTGTGATGCATATAAAGTGTAATATTGGAATGTAACTCAAAATTGAACACATTTCAACTCTATAGCTGACATATTAGGTAGTCTGACATGATAGGTAGCCTGACTTGGGGCGGCAGGTAGCCTAGTGGTTAGAGCGTTGGACTAGTAACCGGAATGTTGCAAGATTGAATCCCCGAGCTGACAAGGTGAAAATCATTCTGCCCCTGAACAAGGCAGTTAACCCACTGTTCCTAGGCTGTCATTGAAAAAAAGTTTGTTCTTAACTGACTTGCCTAGTTAAATAAAGGTAAAATATATATTTTAAATGGTAAAGGTGTATTTTATTAAGTCCATAACCATGTCTGTGAGCTGTATACTTTTGTTTCAAAGTAGATTTGTTTAAGACTACCAAGAATCACTCTGTGTGACCTTAATATAGCCCACTACAGTAAAAGGTTAAGCTCCTAACATTTACACAGTGCTTGATACCATCAAATCATACCACCAGATATGCAGTATTAGCCAATAAGCTGTTTATTCTACAGCAGGTTAATTTATGTTCTGTATGATAGGGATTCAGGGGTTTTCCTCTTTGTAAAATGTTTCACCTTGGAAGTGTTGATATAGTTTGCGTGCATGCTCAGGCTTTTTAATTTAATGTATGTAGAGATTGTGTGCTGAAAAAAACACCTGAGATTTCCTGTCTCCATTGACCAAATTACCATTTGTTATTTATTCAATGCTGACACTAGGTCAACTCTCCACACTGTAAACCTAAGGCATTTTTACCTTAAATACTTCTATAGTAGTAAGTTGAACTCAAAGTCAATAAAAAGTCTGTATTACTTAAAACATTTGTGTTACTGACTTATTGATTGGATGTCCCATAGGGCGACATACAATTGGCCCAGCATCGTCCAGGTTTGGCTGGTACAGACCTTCATTGTAAAGAATAATTTATTCTTAACTGACTTGCCTAGTTAAATAAAGGTTATATAAAAATACAAAATACATTTTTTTTTTCAATAAATAAGAAGTCACATCAACTATGTTTTTTAAAGTTATGATAACAAATGCTAACTTCTTAAGTAAGTGTAACTTTATCACAGCAAGTTTAAACAACTTGATTGTAAAATGTTCACTCAAACTATTTATTGAGCATTCACTTTATAAGTAGTTCTAACTCAAAAGCTGTCAGGACAACAAAATCGCCTGTCCCCTGTAATCTTAGACGGTTATCATCATCTATGAACTTGACGGATAAAGAATAAAGAGGTTGTAATATCATTAGACACCGAAAAGGCATTAGATCAAGTAGAGTGGGATTACCTATTTGCAACATTAGGAAAATTTGGACTTGGCTGCAATTCAATTTCCTAGGTAAAACTATTGTATGCTTTACCATGTGCTTCACTAAGAACCAATGGCCACAAATCACAATATTTCTCACTAAAACGTGGAACTAGGCAAGGGTGTCCACTCTCGGGGCTCCTATTTGCCATTGCGATAGAACCCCTGGGCCAATTCAAATATTCAAATATAACCCAGCAAACTGGATGCAGTCTATAACAGTGCCATCCGTTTTGTCACCAAATCCCCATATACCACCCACCACTGCGACTTGTATGCTCTCGTCGGCTGGCCCTCGCTACATATTCGTCGCCAGACCCACTGGCTCCAGGTCATCTATAAGTCTATGCTAGGAAAAGCACAACCTTATAACAGCTCACGCACTCCAGCAGGTATATCTCACTGGTCATCCCCGTTGTCCACCTTTCCTTCCAGTTCTCGGCTGCCAATGGCTGGAACAAATTGCAAAAATCGCTGAAGTTGGAGACTTACAGTAGGGCAAAAAAGTATTTAGTCAGCCACCAATTGTGCAAGTTCTCCCACTTAAAAAGATGAGAGAGGCCTGTCATTTTCATCATAGGTACACTTCATCTATGACAGACAAAATTAGAAGAAAAAATGGTGGAAAATAAGTATTTGGTCAATAACAAAAGTTTATCTCAATACGTTTTCTGTAAGTCTTCACAAGGTCTTCACACACTGTTACTGGTATTTTGGCCCATTCCTCCATGCAGATCTCCTCTAGAGCAGTGATGTTTTTGGGCTGTTGCTGGGCAACACGGACTTTCAACTCCCTCCAAAGATTTTCTATGGGGTTGAGATCTGGAGACTGGCTAGGCCACTCCAGGACCTTGAAATGCTTCTTACGAAGCCACTCCTTCGTTGCCCAGGCGGTGTGTTTGGGATCATTGTCATGCTGAAAGACCCAGCCACGTTTCATCTTCAATGCCCTTGCTTATGGAAGGAGGTTTTCACTCAAAATCTCATGATACATGGCCCCAGTTGTTCTTTCCTTTACACGGATCAGTCGTCCTGGTCCCTTTGCAGAAAAACAGCCCCAAAGCATGATGTTTCCACCCCCATGCTTCACAGTAGGTATGGTGTTCTTTGGATGCAACTCATTCTTTGTCCTCCAAACACGACAAGTTGAGTTTTTACCAAAAAGTTATATTTTGGTTTCATCTGACCATATGACATTCTCCCAATCTTCTTCTGGATCATCCAAATGCTCTCTAGCAAACTTCAGACGGGCCTGGACATGTACTGGCTTAAGCAGGGGGACACGTCTGGCACTGCAGGATTTGAGTCCCCGGCGGCGTAGTGTGTTACTGATGATAGGCTTTGTTACTTTGGTCCCAGCTCTCTGCAGGTCATTTACTAGGTCCCCCCGTGTGGTTCTGGGATTTTTGCTCACTGTTCTTGTGATCATTTTGACTCCACAGGGTGAGATCTTGCGTGGAGTCAAAATGATCGAGGGAGATTATCAGTGATCTTGTATGTCTTCCATTTCCTAATAATTGCTCCCACAGTTGATTTCTTCAAACCAAGCTGCTTACCTATTGCAGATTCAGTCTTCCCAGCCTGGTGCAGGTCTACAATTTTGTTTCTGGTGTCCTTTGACAGCTCTTTGGTCTTGGCCATTGTGGAGTTTGGAGTGTGACTGTTTGAGGTTGTGGACAGGTGTCTTTTATACTGATAACAAGTTCAAACAGGTGGCATTAATACAGGTAACGAGTGGAGGACAGAGGAGCCTCTTAAAGAAGAAGTTACAGGTCTTTGAGAGACAAAAATCTTGCTTGTTTGTAGGTGACCAAATTGTAGGTGACCAAATATTTTCCACCATAATTTGCAAATAAATTCATTAAAAATCCTACAATGTGATTTTCTGGATTTCTTTTCTCATTTAGTCTGTCATAGTTGAAGTGTACCTATGATGAAAATTACAGGCCTCTCTCATCTTTTTAATTGGGAGAACTTGCACAGTTGGTGGCTGACTAAATACTTTTTTGCCCACTGTACTAAATAATGTGTGTAAAATTTGTTTTGATTTAGACTATTCCATTATCATGCACCTGTCTCAAAACAGGAGTGGGGGAAAAAATACATTTCATCTGTGCACTGAAATAGCGAATGGAGGACGCTTTTCCCGTGGTTCACTTTCATGCCAACCAGGTAGGCTTATACTCCTGTTGTAAAGATAAGCAATGTGCTTAATATTAGGAGAGTTTAGAAATAAATATAGTATGCCTAGCCTGTAGAAAGCTGATGGGAGTGCTGAGTACCAGGCAGTTAGCAAGTTCGATTCACAGATGGATGTTCTTCTCCAGTATGTATGATGTAAAACTGTAAAAATGCAGCCCTTACCATGTTAGTTTATGGAGAACTTACAGTACATTGACTCTGAGAGACTGAGGATGTGATGACAAAGAGGGAGGGAGACTTGAGTAATGACAGTGAGATAATGGTTTTCTGTGGCCATTGCTGCACTGTGGCTTTTCCCAATGCTGGAATGTTGTTTACCGGGGTCAGGCAGCATCCCAGGAATGCGGACTCAGTGTTCTGAGGAAATGGCTGTTGTCTCAAGAAGGAACTCTTGCCTGGCTCCTGACCCACGGCTAAGTGTGAGTGGGACGGACTTGAATCCCGTGGCGAAGAGTCGTGAATGATGACCCATGTCTTGCGTGGTTATTAACAAGAGGTGTGCTATTGAAAGGAGGGGCCATTGTACGGTAACAAATCTCCTCCCTCAGTGATTGATTGGTATAAGGTTTTGGTAACGCCTTATAGCTTCAATTGCCAGGCTTAGTGGTCCATAGTGGAGCCGTTCGCCCACCCATTTGACATATTATTAAACCGTAATGTTATATCCGGTAGTGCTTTTGTAAACACTCCACTTGTAGGATTTTAAGTGGAAGCAGAGATGTTTTCACTTAACCAAACTTTATACTACCTACCAGACATTGTGACGAAGACACAGCATCCACAACAGCTCAGGCACACTAAAACAATGTGGTTTAAAAACAACCCAATTCGGATAATTTGGTAATCCAGCGCTGGGAACATATTGGAGAGAACACATGCTGGGTTATTTTGACCAAGACAGTTGGGTTGCGTGAGTAACCCAACATGTTGAGTTGTTGAGATTACCCAAACATGGGTTAATTTAACCATCAGTTGGGTTCTTATTAGAGCTGTCCCCGACTAAAAATAATATTGGTCGACCGAGAGTCATCTTCTCTTTTTTTGAATATGTGTATTTTTCCATATATAGAGACATCGTATGTGTTTTAATCGAATCAACTGTACCCACTGAGCTTGTCTGATGCTTTAAGCTTACTGATTGATGAAATAACACAAATGATTAGAAGGAGTACGTGTCACGCCCTGGTCGAGGTATTTTGTGTTTATCTTCATTTATTTGGTCAGGCCAGGGTGTGGCATGGGGTTTTTGTATGTGGTGTGTTGGTATTGGGATTGTAGCTTAGTGGGGTGTTCTACTTAAGTCTATGGCTGTCTTTAGTGGTTCTCAATCAGAGGCAGGTGTTTATCGTTGTCTCTGATTGGGAACCATATTTAGGCAGCCATATTCTTTGTGTGTTTTGTGGGTGATTGTCCTGAGTGTCCTTGTTCCGGTCTCGGTGTTAGTTTACACAAGTATAGGCTGTTTTGGTTTTCGTTACGTTCTTTGTTTTGTAGTGTTTATAATTGATTTGTGTTTTACGTTTGTTTATTAAACATGGTCCGACTCTCCTTCACCACAAGAGAACCGTTACAGTACGACCGCAGTTGATTTGATTGTGCAGGGCCAGGCTGAGATTTGCTGCGATGTGCCATCCCCACGGCCTCCACAATGGATTAGTCCACTCAGACAGGGGTAAATCAGACAGGTGCACCATTTGCTACTGCTCGACTAAAGAAATCTTGGTCGACCAACAGCGTATCAACCAAACAAATGACCAATCGACGAAATGGGGTCAGCCCTAGTTTTTATTCACCTTCATGCTGGGTTGATATATATATACTTTCTTTTCATGAATATTACCAACAACAACAGATTAAATGAATTTTGTCCAAGGGATCCATGGAATAAGTTTAGAGGGTGTAACACAATACAATGTAATATTATTAATCTACAACTTATGTTCTTAGTCATGGGCAACATGGGCCTGAGAGGCTCACAGTGATATTGGTATCCACAGTTCTCCACCAGTTATACATTTTTTAACTCAATAATTCTTGTGCTATCCCATTTAATGTATAGTTTGTTTACATAAATGCACTGTAATTCAAGTTTTAAATATGCAACGTTTTCTTTCTGCTTCACATATATATATATATATATATTTTATATATATATTTTTTTTATATAATTGCAGGATACTAGGTTTAAAGCTGCAACAACAAAAAATCTCTCTGCCACATAACAAAATCTGTAGAATTGCAGGAAATTTGTTTGCCAAAAGGCGGGCCTTTCAGATGTTCCTTCCTAGGGCCTGAAACTTGGTTCGTCTGGCCATGCACTGCCAAAGTCATAGTATCAATCACTCTTTGTATGCTATCTTGAGCTTACTCGATTTGTGATCTGATTATGATGGTGTCCATGATGAATTTGTCACAAAAGGATACTCCGGCCCAAAAAAGTTTGAGAACCCCTGTCTTAAGGGACTCATGCACGTGTGCAAGCCTCATTAAAGCTACAAAGCTGTCTGTGTCCAACCTTGACATATGATAACAATACAACAGAACAGAACAACCAGATTGACATTTGCTCTCACAGGTGGATAAAAATAACTATATGAAAGCCATGCCCCTCCTAAGCCACACCTCTAGACTTCAGATCTGACCTACTGAGTCATATCCCAATAACCTAGCATCAATAACTCAGCATCAACTCAGCATCAACAACCCAACTAAGTGACCCCAATAGGTAGCCCAACGGCTAAGGAGTTGGACCTGTGGCCGAATGGTGGCTGGTTGGAATCCTGAGCCGAGTGCGGGAAAAACGGGAGGAATTGTCCTGGCAACTGGAGGGCTGCTGGGTTCACATCCTCAAGACATTCCCATTGGGCCCTTGAGCATGGTCCTTAACCCCACAACATGCTCTCCATCCATGGGAGCTGCACTGCAGCTTGACCATGTGCTTGTTTCAATTGTATATGTGGTGGAGTTGAGAATGGAGCAGAAGACACATTTTTGTTGTTCTATGTAACTAATGGGCAATAAAGTTGTATTGTATACTGTAAGACATTATTAACGCTAATAGATGCTTATAACAAGCTAAATAGCGTTATAATGGAAGGCTTTACATAAAGTGTCACTAAGGAATCTTGTGAGGAGCATTTTCATTGTCAGAAATCTCACAGAAATAAGCCTCCAACTTTCTTCTCTTCCTCACATCGAGGAGGACTGTGGCGTTATATCACATTCGGTATGACTATATTTGTGAATCAGGAACATTGAAAGAAACGCACCACTTCATCCAAATCAGGCTGTTGCACAAGATTAAAGGGCATGCTCGAGATGTGAACAACAAATTTCATGCTTCGGCCGAAGTATTTGGCCCTCCTTGTAGTTTATAGGCCTTTTGATTTGCTATGTCCCCCAGCTGGGCTGTTTTTTATCAGGCAAGCCTACATTTCTCAGAATGTTAGCTACAGTATCGGGCTACCCTCCAACACCAATATCTTCTCAATCTCAGTTGTGCAGTTGTAAGAGCTACATATCAAAGTCACAGAGTAGACAAGGCATTCCGATTTACATGCCCGAAAACAGAGTTGCTCAATCCATTCCTGGGGGACTCCAAGTGTCAACATTGTGTCAGTACCTCCAAGTGTCAACATTGTGTCAGTACCTCCAAGTGTCAACATTGTGTCAGTACCTCCAAGTGTCAGCATTGTGTCAGTACCTCCAAGTGTCAGCATTGTGTCAGTACCTCCAAGTGTCAACATTGTGTCAGTACCTCCAAGTGTCAACATTGTGTCAGTACCTCCAAGTGTCAGCATTGTGTCAGTACCTCCAAGTGTCAGCATTGTGTCAGTACCTCCAAGTGTCAACATTGTGTCAGTACCTCCAAGTGTCAACATTGTGTCAGTACCTCCAAGTGTCAGCATTGTGTCAGTACCTCCAAGTGTCAGCATTGTGTCAGTACCTCCAAGTGTCAGCATTGTGTCAGTACCTCCAAGTGTCAACATTGTGTCAGTACCTCCAAGTGTCAGTACATTGTGTCAACATCAGTACCTCCAAGTGTCAGCATTGTGTCAGTACCTCCAAGTGTCAGCATTGTGTCAGTACCTCCAAGTGTCAACATTGTGTCAGTACCTCCAAGTGTCAACATTGTGTCAGTACCTCCAAGTGTCAACATTGTGTCAGTACCTCCAAGTGTCAGCATTGTGTCAGTACCTCCAAGTGTCAGCATTGTGTCAGTACCTCCAAGTGTCAACATTGTGTCAGTACCTCCAAGTGTCAGCATTGTGTCAGTACCTCCAAGTGTCAACATTGTGTCAGTACCTCCAAGTGTCAACATTGTGTCAGTACCTAGTGAGTATCTCTAAACAACTTATGTAGTAGACATCGGCTTGTTGCAGCTGACATCGAATCACTGTAGGATTTGTATTGCACATGCTACAGTAGTGCCATATAGCTCAAATCCCACACCTGATGCCTGTCTGTGACTAAAGTCGCTGCAGAGAGGGAGGAGGTCAAAATAGAGGTAGTTGTAATGGAGGTCAGGTCAGGTCAGCTAGACCTAGCTAGCTTGGTGACACAAAAACAGAAATATACAAACACACAAGGAAATGTGAATCAAATTTATTTACAGCCCAAAATAGTGATTGTTTCAGCTGTTTTTTTTTTTTAAGAATCCCCAAGCTTGTCTCGACAAAATACTGCACCTATTACACTTTTTCCTTGTGATATGAATCACTCCAAGTCTGCAATGGCAAGATACCATTGAAATGTACAGTTGAGGATATTCTTGTAAAAGCAGAGAAAAGTTGGCTGCCTACAGTTTTCTAATGGAAAGGAAGGTGCTAACTTTCCTAGTCCATCTTTGGTTCATTCTTGGCTTTCCTTGATTCCCCACATCATCTCTCCTTTCCTGCTTACCTGCTTCTCAAAATGCACTGGAGACGATAAAAGGTCCCTCCCCTTTGACCTTCAAGGAAAGAGGATGGACAGAAAGACACATTTGGGAAACAGCTTTTCTCTTGAAACAACCAAGAACAACAACTGTGTCAGTACAGGTCTGTGTGTGAGCATGTGTGTTTATTTGCAACAGGACAGCAGAGGGTCTCTGCATTTTCTTTAAACAACATCCTTTTATTAATGTATTGTCCTGTCCTTACCGGACACCAGTGATGTCATCAGCGAGGGATGAGGACGAGGCCCTCAGGAGATGATTAACTTGTCAGGATTTTGTCTTGAGAAACACCATACGAAGCAGACGTAGCCTATAACTGGGACTTTCCATAAGAATGTTGAAGCTCCAAGAGTCAAACCCACTGGAATTTCACTCTGTTGTATCCAGGCAGAGGAAAGCAGCTTGGCGTTGGGCTGGGATTGAGCGATTGGCCTTGATGCCTGGTTATGATGGGTGGAGAAGTGCCACACCTAACTGGGCAAAAGCCCCTCACAACCACCCTCCAGAACGTCAATGTGTTCCCCTGGAAGGCCTGGATGCATCTGGAGTAGCAGCCACCCCTCCCCCCAAAATGCAAGACATGGGTCAGTTATAGCCTTTCTGTACTATAGAGAGGGACTGAGTGGCTGCTGGGGGACTGGAGCTATTTCCACAGCTCTAAAAAGCTGCTAACCACAGCAATGCTGAGGAGGCATGCATCACTTTAACACATTGCTGTCCCCATGCAGAGAAAATGATACAGCAGAGCATCACAGTAGAAGTAGAAGCCTTGGGCAATGATTACTATAGAAATACAAAGACATCGTGGAGTTTAAAGGACAAGGACAAGTCATTTTTTTTGTTAACATTGTGTTTTATCTGTTATGAAAACATTGAGAGTAAAAAGTGTACTTGATACCCCCTATGTGCTTTTTCCAATGTCCAGTTTGAGATGCAAAATAATTGGTAACATTCCGTGAACCACCTGTGTGTAATGTGTTGCAAATGGTTGCTATAAGGAGCCAAGATTAGATATTTTCCCAATCCCAAACCAACCCCTAATCCCTACCCCCTATGTACAGTGAGGGAAAAAAGTATTTGATCCCCTGCTGATTTTGTATGTTTGCCCACTGACAAAGAAATGATCACTCTATAATTTTAATGGTAAGTTTATTTGAACAGTGAGAGACAGAATAACAACAACAAAAAATCCAGAGAAATGCATGTTAAAAATGTTATAAATTGATTAGCATTTTAATGAGGGAAATAAGTATTTGACCCCTCTGCAAAACATGACTTAGTACTTGGTGGCAAAACCCTTGTTGGCAATCGGTCAGACGTTTCTTGTAGTTGGCCACCAGGTTTGCACACATCTCAGGAGGGATTTTGTCCCACTCCTCTTTGCAGATCTTCTCCAAGTCATTAAGGTTTCAAGGCTGACTTTTGGCAACTCGAACCTTCAGCTCCCTCCACAGATTTTCTATGAGATTAAGGTCTGGAGACTGGCTAGGCCACTCCAGGACCTTAATGTGCTTCTTCTTGAGCCACTCCTTTGTTGCCTTGGCCGTGTGTTTTGGGTCATTGTCATGCTGGAATACCCATCCACGACCCATTTTCAATGCCCTGGCTGAGGGAAGGAGATTCTCACCCAAGATTTGACGGTACATGGCCCGTCCATCGTACCTTTTATGCGGTGAAGTTGTCCTTTCCCCTTAGCAGAAAAACACCCCCAAAGCATAATGTTTCCACCTCCATGTTTGACGGTGGGGATGGTGTTCTTGGGGTCATAGGCAGCATTCCTCCTCCTCCAAACACGGCGAGTTGAGTTGATGCCAAAGAGCTCCATTTTGGTCTCATCTGACCACAACAATTTCACCCAGTTGTCCTCTGAATCATTCAGATGTTCATTGGCAAACTTCAGACGGGCATGTATATGTGCTTTCTTGAGCAGGGGGACCTTGCGGGTGCTGCAGGATATCAGTCCTTCACGGTGTAGTGTGTTACCAATTGTTTTCTTGGTGACTATGGTCCCCGCTGCCTTGAGATCATTGACCAGATTCTCCCATGTAGTTCAGCGCTGATTCCTCAACGTTCTCATGATCATTGCAACTCCACGAGGTGAGATCTTGCATGGAGCCCCAGGCCGAGGGAGATTGATAGTTATTTTGTGTTCCTTCCATTTGCGAATAATAGCACCAACTGTTTTCACCTTCTCACCAAGCTGCTTGGCGATGGTCTTGTAGCCCATTCCAGCCTTGTGTAGGTCTACAATCTTGTCCCTGACATCCTTGGAGAGCTCTTTGGTCTTGACCATGGTGGAGAGTTTGGAATCTGATTGATTGATTGCTTCTGTGGACAGGTGTCTTATATACAGGTAACAAGCTGAGAGTAGGAGCACTCCCTTTAAGAGTGTGCTCCTAATCTCAGCTCGTTACCTGTATAAAAGACACCTGGGAGCCAGAAATCTTTTTGATTGAGAGGGGGTCAAATACTTATTTCCCTCATTAAAATGCAAATCAATTTATAACATTTGGATTTTTTTTGTTGTTATTCTGTCTCTCACTGTTCAAATAAACCTACAATTAGCTTTGTCAGTGGGCAAACGCATAAAATCAGAAGGGGATCAAATACTTTTTTCCCTCACTGTACTTGTGGAAATCTGAGGCTTTGATAAATGTAAGCAATATGGTAAAAATTCCATAGAGTTTGATTTAGGATTGAATGCTTAGTTCGGGTCATGTCAGGAAATTCTCCAGGGCCTATAGAAAAGCTTTCCATGTATTACAGGGTGATAGCTGATGTATTACCAAATAGTTTATACAGTTGAAAAATATTTGTTTTACTTCAGTTTATTTATTCTCTAAATTGGTCAAGGCCTTGTGTTTTGCAAAAGCGATGATAAACAAATCATTTTTTTTTAAGAACAAGTGCTTGAGATTCTTTATGCCTCCATTCCATTTTTCACTGAAGTTGCTCTATTTGGGACTGTCTATCCATGCAGATACACTCAGTAAAAAAAAACAAATGCCACACACACTTCTTCCATACCCACGTAATAAGACGAACTTACATTCCAGCTATGTTTCAAAGACATTTTTCAAAGACAAATTACTTAAAAGTAACTTCATAAGCTAATTTAAAATGTTTCGTCAGGGAATCATATCCAAAGGAGGAGCACATAATGAAGTGCTTTGGGAAATTCAGAAAATAAATGTGCATCCCAGATTCCCAGTCAGTAACTATTTCCTGGAAACATAAATAATTGTGCATTTATTGGTCCAAAACATGCTAGCATCAGACTCGAGTTCCTGATACACTACCGTTCAAAAGTTTGAGGTCACTTAGAAATGTCCTTGTTTTTGAAAGAGAAGCAAGTTTTTGGACCATTAAAATAACATCAAATTGATCAGAAATACAGAGTAGACATTGTTAATGTTGTAAATGACTATTGTAGCTGGAAATAGCTGATTTTTACATAGGCGTACAGAGGCCCATTATCATAAACCATTATTCCTGTGTTCCAATGGCACGTTCTATTAGCTAATCCAAGTGTATCATTTTTAAAAGGCTAATTGATCATTAGAAAACCCTTTTGCAATTATGTTAGCACAGCTGAAAACTGTTGTGCTAATTAAAGAAGCAATAAAACTGGCCTTCTTAAGACAAGTTGAGTATCTGGAGCATCAGCACTTGTGGGATGGATTACAAGACTCAAAATTGCCATAAACAAAGACATTTCTTCTGAAACTTTTCAGTCTATTCTTGTTCTGAAAAATGGAGGCTATTCCATGCGAGAAATTGCCAAGAAACGGAAGATCTCGTACAGCGCCTTGTACTACTCCCTTCACAGAACAGTGCAAACCGTCTCTAACCAGAATAGAAAGAGGAGTCAGAGGCCCCGGTGTACAATTGAGCAAGTGGACAAGTACATTAGAGTGTCTAGTTTAAGAAACAGATGCCTCACAAGTCCTCAACTGGCAGCTTCATTAAATAGTACTCGTAAAACACCAGTCTCAGCATCAACAGTGTAGAGGCGACTCCGGGATACTGGCCTTCAAGGCAGAGTTCCTCTGTCCAGTGTCTTAGTAGATTCCTTAAAGCTCGAATCCTTAGTTGTTTGTATGTGTATACCCATTGATAATTCAAAAATGTAATGCCTCATGAGCTAAGTTCAACTGTCATACCCCATCAGAACCCCAAATATAAGCTTGTTTTACTCCAATATTTGTAAACAATGCAAATTTAAACAAACACAGTATAGCCTGAAAACATGGTTAAAGCTTTAATTTGGTATCATGGATGGTCAGTCCTCGCACCCATAGCTCTGTCAAGGTAATAGTCAAACTGCATTTCACAGCATGCCCTGATTTCTCACTGAGTTTGGGACAAATGAGAATGCTCAATGGGTTCACAGTGACCTCGAAGGTATTCTGTAACAGGGCTAAAATAATGCTGTCTCTTCCAGACATGAACTGCTGGTTTCTCTCTCCTCTTCTCAGCATGCTGTTCTTTTAATGGACATCTGCTGGCACTTTGGCCTGTAACGGGTTTGCCATGTGCCCCTCCAGAAGCACACACGCAGGAGGAGCTGGAGGAAATATGCCCCTCTCCAGAGGGGGGACTAGACCTATCATTCTCCAGTACTTTGGAAACAAGATGACGACAGATAGGATATATACAGTATATATATATATATATATAGCTCATGGTCTGCGTCCCAAATAGTACCCTATTCCCTTTATACAGTAGTGTATTACTTTTGGGCTCTGGTAAAAAGTAGGGCACTATATAGGGAACACAGACTATGAGTTCCTTTGTATAAATTAGTTCAGTTTTTGAGCTTAGGGACCATATTGGACTAGTTTCAAGAACTGTTCCCTTGACTTGTGAAAACAGGTAGTTACCTCATTCAACCCTCAGCTATGTCCTATGGAAAAAGCTCAAAGGAGATGAGGTTGACTTGTTTTCATCTCTCCACTTCCTCACTTTCTTGAATCGAGGCACTTTGGGAGAAGTGCACAGTTAGCATTACTTTGGCAAGTGGTTCAAGGTGTTGGACCTTTTTCCAAAGTGTTGGCCATGGGTGGATTGGCCATCAGGCAGTTCTGGCAAATTAAAATTTAAAAAGGACACCATTGGCAGCCCATGGGCCTGTACATTTAAAAAAAAAGATTTTTGAACCTTTCCTCTCGTCATAATTATATATTTGAGCATTTGCCTCATCAGTGGGCAAGGGCCCCCCTACCGAGGTGAGCAGGCCCAGTTTTCTGATGGCCTGAGCTGTGGTCACACAAAAATTCACATTCAAACTGCATCAGCAAAGAGACCCGCTCTGACCAAGTACTGTGATTGTGTCTGTGCTGAGAAAGGATGCTAGGCTGAGCACCGACAGATCAGCTGCCGCTGCAGAAAACAGTGCAGTCAAGGTAGGGAGAAAACAGAAAAAGACACACACACTGACACAGATTTAGCCTACAGCTGCCAGTTAATATTTTGGCTGTATATCGTGTGAAATAGTAGGCTAATTAACACTTAGGCCTAGTTAGGGATTTGGGGATTCAGGGGAACTAACTTGCAATAAGCCTAAAAAGTAATTAGATTGGCTTTTATAACACATAAGCCAATAAGACATTAAGACATTAAATACAGTGCTACTGCTAGTTATAAAATACAAGTCATAATGGGTACCCATTAATATATACCGACACCAGAGTCACTCTTTACTAGAGGTCATAAACTAAGACCCACTCGCTGGCTGACGAGACTAAGATTCAGAAGCAAATAAACTGAACTGACCTTTAACAGAGGATTATTTAGCAGTTATTATGCATTAATTCAGTGTTTCATTGTAATACATTATGACAGAAACATTTTATTTCAAGGGTTTGTAATAAACTACTTAAAAGGCATTCAGAAATTGTGTTAACCATTCATTAATCATTACCCCCACATTAATAAACCATGTACTAATCATTAGTAAAGTATTCTTGCAGTCCCTAATCTAATGTGAGTGCTATTTATACGTTATAAACACTGTGAACATTTTTTGAGTGACCAGTGTCACCTGGTGAAAACATATGCACACCACACAGGATGTTTAAGGAAATATATATATACCTGTGTGAATAACTTATTAACATTTACAAATGTGGGAGTAATGAGTAATAAATGGTGAGCAAACAGTTTGTAAACACCTTATAGATGGTTTACTATGGACCAATTAAATAAAGTGTTACCCTCGGAGGTTGTTGGGCCAAGCAGCTACCTCAGCTGCTGCAGTCGAGAGGGAGAGGGAGAGGGAGAGAGAGAGAGAGAGAGAGAGAGAGAGAGAGAGAGAGAGAGAGAGAGAGAGAGAGAGAGAGAGAGAGAGAGAGAGAGAGAGAGAGAGTCACAGATTTACTGCCAGTTTTCATATTTTGGCCCTATATTATATATGTAATAGTAATTAACCCTTAGGATGGGGGAGACATGTATGAAAGACATATTTGCCATATAAGTAGTGTTACGAAGGTATAAAGCACCAAATTCTGTTTTCTCCATTTTGTTTTTCCAGGTTTCCTTTATCCCACTTTTTGTTCATGTTTTTAGCTCTCAACATCACTCTTTTATAATAGAAAAACAACCAAATTGGATGTTCTTAGTCCACAACCATGCTTAAACAACATCAGGAGATGGCTTTTGAGGTCTGGGAAAAATCTACCAAATGTTTGGGTGTAGTTACCCTTTAGTGTGGTGGAGCTAAAATTCCAGAGCTGAATTTTGGTCCCAGTCCACCCCTTGTGTGGGCTAATTCAATTTTTAATTCAGATTCTGTTATTGAGGCTTACTTCAAGCTATTCTTTGCCTGTGGGAGAGTTTGACTAAGGATTCTGAGCTTATGCTTTCGAAGAGCCCCTGATGATCTTCAATGCTCAAATGCTTCACATGTAGAGAGATACAGTATTCTATTTTTGAGGTCTTGTGTTTGCATATGGTAGCCCTTAATACTCGGACCCTGATAAATGCCTAAATTGGAACGCAGTGGCTGTACAGTAATATGCTATATATCACATCATTGCCCTGGCTCTGTGCTTCACATCACTGTATAGGTATTAACTGACAAGATATTCTGAACTTGACCACGTCGTGCGTTAAGCAGTTTCCCCCATCCCTCCTGCTAATTGGGCAACTTTTGCAAATTTTTTGTTGCCTGAGTGAGAGAAATGCTGTAAATGAAGAGGACTGTATTTTGAAAGATTAGACGTTGAGTACAAATATGCGCTTCACATTTCCATATCATAAAACTCATGTCATATACAGGGTCAAGATTGCGATTTATAATAGACCGTTTTGGGATTGCGTAAACAGCAACAGTAATTGTGTGATGGTGGGGATGCAGGGTTGTGTTCCAAACAAAACAACAAGTGTTTAGTTCCTCAATGGCACAGCTCGGAGAGCTAAAAAAAAATACTCATAGGTGACTCTTCTTTGAGTCAAGTGTATTGAAATTACTTAGGACCTGTGCACTTTGGAGAAGTGTATGGCTATTTGAAGACACCAGTTAGTCCTCTCACTCAAACCCTTGCGATTTGTTTGTCTTATGTTGCACCTCTCCCCCTTTTCCAGGGATATTTTTGTCATGTTACTGAATGTATACAGAGTATTTTCAGATTTCATTATGAACAAAAGCTGTGAAAAGTACAGTAAACTCCACATACAAATCTACAGCGTAAAGTTTAGATTCAGACACATGTCAGGTGAACTGTTGTGCCCTAACATTTGGTCTAATACTTTTCTCATAATCTCCAAACTTTTCCCTTTCAATTGCTACCATGGTTATGCATATGCTTTTCGTATTTCTTATGTAAGAAACATTTCAATTTAGCACTATCCAATTACACCAATTCCCACAAGTGTAAAGGGTTAACACACACTGATACAGATGTAGGGAGATACAATTCGTTGAGGTGTGGGTGTTTGGATTTGTAAAAATAGCTCTTAGAACCCACATATTGATACTTTTGGCTTTACCCTAATTAGCACCTAGAATCATTCTAGATGAACACTGGTTTTCTGTCCATCTCAATGTTGTATAATAAAATTCAATTCCCTTTATTTCTGGCACGTCATGAGACTGACATCACCAGCACACATGAATTGCGTTCCAAAAACTCAAACCTGAGAGGGCCTGGACCATTGCCATCGATTCAAGGCTTTGGTTCAAAATGAAAAAAGGTTTTCACGTCACAAAAATGCATCATAATGAAATGATCAAATAAAGGTGGCGAATGACACATAGAGTTGAAGTCGGACGTTTACATACACCTCAGCCAAATACATTTAAACTCCGTTTTTCACAATTCCTGACATTTATTCCAAGTAAAAATTCCCTGTCTTTGGTCAGATAGGATCACCACCTTATTTTAAGAATGTGACATGTCAGAATAATAGTAGAGAGAATTATTTCTTTCAGCTTTTATTTCTTTCATCACATCCCCAGTTGGTCAGAAGTTCACATACCCTCAATTAGTATTTGGTAGCACTGCCTTTAAATTGTTTAACGTGGGTCCAACGTTTCAGGTAGACTTCCACAATCTTCCCACAATAAGTTGGGTGAATTTTGGCCCATTCCTGCCACGTTCGTCGTAATGAGTAGACCAAGGCAGAGCGTGAATAGAGTTCCACATATTTTTAATAAACTGACACTCACCAAAACAAAACAATAACGCATAAACAAAACGTGAAGCTACTGGTGTGCACTCAGGCAACTCAATGTAGACAAGATCCCACAAATAACCATGGGGAAATGAGTTGGCACAGGATGCACTGGGTTGTGAAGGTACACTGGAGACCCGGTGTGTATAGCCGGCATCAATTGTTCCGGAACTTTAATACACGTTTAAGGACGAGTACAGGGAGCTGACTCAGGTGGCACCAAACTGACAACATGTTCCTTTATTCCAAATCCGTGTGCCCTCCACCAACTCAACAACTCCCCCATTTCTCTCTCCTCCGAATTCTCCTTCTCCCAGACTGGCTCTGGTTCACTCCTCGGCTCCGCCGACTGCTCCATGTGCCCCCCCAAAAAACATTCTTGGGGTTTCTGTGGCCGACCTCCCCGACTTCGTCGCTGTCCCTCCTTCGCTGCTTCCACCTGCCTCCGTGGCAGTCTCTTCTCTCCTACTATAATGTCGTCCCAAGTCCAGGATGTTCTCTCCCTAATCTCCTCTATCGACCAGGATGCCATTATCTCCCGGGCACGCTGCTTTCTCCGTTGTTGATGTCATCAATTTTTTTATGTGCACCAGTTCCTCCTGCAGCAAAGCACCCCCACAACATGATGCTGCCACCCCCATGCTTCACGGTTGGAATGGTGATCTTTGGCTTGCAAGCCTCCCCCTTTCTCCTCCAAACATAATGATTGTCATTATGGCCAAACAGTTCTACATTTGTTTAATCAGACCAGAGGATATTTCTCCAAAAAGTACGATCTTTGTCCCCATGTACAGTTGCAAACCGTAGTCTGGCTTTTTTATGGCGATTTTGGAGCAGTGGCTTCTTCCTTGCTGAGCGGCCTTTCAGGTTATGTCGATATAGGACTCGTTTTACTGTGGATATAGATACTTTTGTACCTGTTTCCTCCAGCATATTCACAAGGTCCTTTGCTGTTATTCTGGGCCAATAGATCATCCGGTCACGAACAGCAGACGGGACGAACAGACACCCAGCGGGACACTGGACGGGAGCGGGCTCTGCACGTAACGCCTGCCCAATGTCCTCGTCCAGATCCCACACTACCGGAGCCACCAGGCAGGAGGCGGGAGTATGGCAGTGGCTCCATGGGCCGCTCCTCATACAGCCAGGACAATGGGTCTGCCTTCACGTTCTGGGAGCCTGGTCTGTAGGAAAGGGTGAACAAAAAACGGGTGAAAAACTTGGCCCGCCTTGCCTGGCGAGGATTCAGTCTCCTCACTGCCCGGATGTACTCCAGATTGCGGTGGTCAGTCCAGATGAGAAAAGGGTGTCCAGCCCCCTCAAGCCAATGTCTCCATGCCTTCAAGGCCTTGACAACAGCCAACAGCTCCCGGTCCCCCATGTCATAGTTTCACTCCACCAGGCTTAGCTTATTCGAGAAGGCACAGCTCGAGAGAGAGAGAGAGAGAGAGAGAGAGAGAGAGAGAGAGAGAGAGAGAGAGAGAGAGAGAGAGAGAGAGAGAGAGAGAGAGAGAGAGAGAGAGAGAGAGAGAGAGAGAGAGAGAGAGAGAGAGAGAGAGAGAGAGAGAGAGAGAGAGAGAGAGAGAGAGAGAGAGAGAGAGAGAGAGAGAGAGAGAGAGAGAGAGAGAGAGAGAGAGAGAGAGAGAGAGAGAGAGAGAGAGAGAGAGAGAGAGAGAGAGAGAGAGAGAGAGAGAGAGAGAGAGAGAGAGAGAGAGAGAGAGAGAGAGAGAGAGAGAGAGAGAGAGAGAGAGAGAGAGAGAGAGAGAGAGAGAGAGAGAGAGAGAGAGAGAGAGAGAGAGAGAGAGAGAGAGCACAGCTCCTATCCCAGCCTCGGACGCCTCCACCTCCACTATGACCACCAAAGAGGGATCCCGATGGGCCAGCACGGGAGCTGAGGTAAACAGAGCCCTCAGGTGGCTAAAAGCCCTTTCCGCCTCAGCTGACCACTGCAAACGTACCGGGCCCCCCTTCAGCAGTGAGGTAATGGGAGCCGCTACCTGACCAAGATACCGGATAAACCTCCGGTAGTAATTGGCAAACCCTAAGAACCACTGCGCCTCCTTTACCGTGGTGGGAGTCGGCCAATCAAGCACGGCTGAATTGCGGTCACTCTCCATCTCCACCCCTGAGGTGGAAATGCTATACCCTAGGAAGGAGATGGACTGTTGGAAGAACAGGCATTTCTCAGCCTTGACGTACAGGTCATGCTCCAACAGGCAACCAAGCACACTGCGCACCAGGGACACGTGCTCGGCGCGTGTAGCGGAGTATATCACAATGTCATCAATATACACCACTACATCCTGCCTGTGCAGGTCCCTGAAAATCTCATCTACAAAGGCTTGGAAGACTGATGGCACATTCATCAACCCGTACGGCATGACGAGGTACTCATAGTGCCCTGAGGTGGTACTGAAAGCCGTTTTCCACTCGTCTCCCTCCCGGATACGTACCAGGTTGTAAACGCTCCTGAGATCTAGTTTGGTGAAGAAGCGCGCCCCGTGCCTTGACTCAATCGCTGTGGCTATGAGCAGTAGCGGGTAACTATATATCACCGTGATCTGATTCAGACCCCGATAGTCCATACACGGGCGCAGACCTCCCTCCTTCTTCTTCACAAAAAATAAACTTGAGGAGGCGGATGAAGTGGAGGACCGAATGTACCTCTGACGCAGGGATTCAGAAACATATGTTTCCATAGCCTCCGTATCCACCTGTGAGAGGGGATACACGTGACTCCTGGGAAGAGCAGCGTCTTCCAGGAGATTTATCGCACAAAAGAAGGCGAGAGCCAAATCGGCATATTCAGGGGGAATGTGCATGGTGGAGACCTGGTCTGGACATTCCACTGTAGTAGCACCAACGGAAACCCCTATAAACACCTCCCCGAGCACTCTTGCGACCACCCCGTGAGAGCCCTCTGTGGCCAAGAAACAGTGGGGTCATGACAAGCTAACCAGGGTAGGCCTAGCACCACGGGAAACGCAATAATAAGGAAGAGACTAATTCCCTCCTTGTGACCCCCCTGCGTCACCATGCCCAGAGGAGCAGTGGCCTCCCTAATCAACCCTGACTCTAATGGTCAACTATCTAAGGTGTGAACGGGGAAGGGCACAGCCACGGGAACAATAGGGATCCCTAAACTATGGGTGAACGATCTATAACATTTCCAGCCGCACCTGAATCGACGAGCGCCTTATGCTGGGAATGCAGGGAAAACTCAGGAAATGTGACATACACTCCCGGACGCTCTCCTCCACCCCTATACCCGGGGTACCTGCTCCTGCTGACTCCATAAGTTAGGTCCGGAATTCTGTAGGGGGTGCGTACTGGCGGCAGAGAAGTCAGGCGCAGGAGAGCAAAAACGGATTTACAACGGCACAGTTTAATGAACAGAACCACCGTAAACAGAACAATAAATCAATGGGTAAACAAAACCCGGTACACACCAGCATAACGTGCACAAGCACTACAATAACCAATTCCGGACAAGGACATGGGGGGAACAGAGGGTTAAATACACAACATGTAATGATGGAATTGAAACCAGGTGTGTGGGAAGACAAGACAAAACAAATGGAAAATTAAAGGTGGATCGGCGATGGCTAGAAGACCGGTGACGTCGACCGCCGATTTGCCGTCCGAACAAGGAGAGAGACCGACTTCGGCGGAAGTCGTGACAGACCCAAGTTAAACAATTTAAAGGCAAAGCTACAAAATACTATTTGAGTGTTTGTAAACTTTTGACCCACTGGGAATGTGATGAAAGAAGCTGAAATAAATCATTCTCTTTACTATTATTCTGACATTTCACACTCTTAAAATAAAGTGGTGATCCTAACTGACCTAAGACAGGGAATTTTTACTTGGATTAAATGTCAGGAATTGTGAAAAAAACTGAGTTTAAATGTATTTGGCTGATAACAGTTCTGACATAAATGGACGTTATGGTGGCATCCTGCTTTTTTTCAGGTGTAGGATCTTAATTTGATCACTCTTTTGTTGATGAGAATTTTGGGTGCATTTGGTGCATTTATGACATTTCTGCAGTGACAACCATTCTTACCGTGCAATGCATACGCCATAGGAATTCTATGAGAATACTTGCTGACATAAAATTTATATTTTTTCAGCTTTGACTGGGAAACTACTGCAACAAATCAAACTCCCTCTATACAAACTCGTAAAAAACAAACATATTTTTCTTTTCCAAGTTTGCGTAGAGGGAGTTTGATTCGTTGCAGTAGTTTCCCAGTTAAAGCTGGAAAAATATCCATATTATGTGATGTCAAATATCATTGTGTTAATAGCATACGTGCCTTTTTGTGTCTTTTACCCAGCAATTTATTAATACAATTTGTATAGTGTGTATTCATACCATATATTCTGAAGGCTCCAGAAAGCACCCCCCATCTTTCCCCAAGGCAACATTAACTCACTGCTCCACGTACAAAGATAGATAAACGACGTTAAAAATCAGAATCAGCATGATCGCTTTTATTAAGACTTTCAGAGCCTCCCTTAGTGACATCGTTCCTTGTGCCAAAATCCTAAGACAGTGTGTATTTCAATATAGGAAAATATAACAGAACCATAGGTCTCATCATGCCCGTCCCAGTCTCATTCTCACACATACTCGTGAAGCCAGAATCATCCATGTGAGACTCAGTGTCCTTCCACCAGCCATACAGTTCGTCAACATGTCCTTACATTACCGTTCGCACTGCCAGTCCGAGTCGGTGAGTAACAGTTCACATGGAATCATTTCCAGTCCTTTTCCCCTGAATATTGCTTCTCCCTTTGCCCTGTTAGTCTCTTTCCACAGAGGTTGTCCGACCCATCTCCTCAAAATGTGACCGTATGAATAAGAAAACTATTGAAGACAGCCAACACTCGACCACCTCCTATGTATGGTCAGCTATTTATTGGAGAGACACTTTCATTTCATACTGAGTGCTAAATAGTGATACTTTGGTCTTTGTGCAATAAAAAATAAAAAAAACAGGCGAGAAGATGAGGACATTTCAAAAGGAGTGTTGTGAAACACCTGGTTTTAACATCTACCCATACCCTGGAATGTACGTTGGAAGTGGACCAGCCATTGAGACAACACTCAGTACTGAGTCATAGACAGAGTCAGACTTTTGTGGTTTACTTAGAAGGTAATGGCAGGGCAGTCTTTGTTTATTTACTGAAACTATGGTCTCAAGCATAACTGGGAAAAAAAGAGCATCATCCAATAACTTATAGTATTGTTTTTTTGGTGATTGGTTTTTGTCCTGTCAAATTGAAGTGAATGGAAATACATCTCTTTGGGCTCTGTGCTAGACATCTATACTTCAATATTCCATAATCAGAATGAAAACCCTGAGTAGAGTACTGTATTATTTAACGGTACTTGGGGAAAGCCAATTAAAGCATGTGAATGGACCGTTCACTCAAGTAACTATTCAAAGCAACGCCTTAATTGTGAACAAGTTAGTGCTCTGTATTTAATCATTTACTTGACTGTTCTTGAGGCAATGCTTTCACTGAGAAGCAGTGTCTCCGTCTTTACCTCTTAGATTCATAATAGTTCTAAAGATAGCTCAAACAAACCACAGATCTCTATAAAGTCTCATAAGGTGGCTCCTATTAAAATACATGTGTTATATGACTGGAACAACTTCAATTATTTGGTAATCAACACTGAAAGATGTGCGGTAATGATTCAGCTCAGAGAAGAAGAACACTATGTTCGAAGTCAACGTTGTTTCTCAAATAAGAGGGGTGATTACTCCTTGTTTACACTTACTGTAACATTAAGTACTTCCAACTTCAAGACTGCTGGCCAAACGTTTGTTGCAACAGAAAGAACAAGGAGTCTATCAATAACCCAACCATTTACAATCGCACGGAGGCATGCACGCACACACACCATGAACGACGACGGGTGCAAAGCTCCTGTGCAAACTCAACTGGAGCACAACTGATTCCAAAGGCCTGTTCCTCCTCAAATGGGCAAAGAAGCAGGTGAAGACATTTGTTTAGAAAACCACACTAAAATGCCTCTGCTCCTTCAAGGCACTTTACAGGGACCACGGGGGGGAAAAAAGTAACATTCATTCCATGATGTTAATTCTCTTAAGCTATGTAGTGCAGCTGCTGCCTCTTGGAACTCTAAAAGCCGCCGACGGGCACAGTCATGGCTTGTATGGAGAGCTATCTCAAGAAGATACATTCAGGTACCACGTTTGCAGTGAACACCTGAGCATTCAAGCCCTTACTCTGAGAAAGAACGGGAGGAGATGGCATGGACTCTGTCGTGGTTTTCATACAGTACACGAAAGGGGTTCAGCTTCTACCGTCTGCTTAAGGCTACACATGCGTATCTTTGACCCTCTGCAGAGAATTCTTAAATGCCACCTATCAATTGACGTATTAAGATTTGTTGCAAACACCTTAAATAGATGGTATTGTATACAACAACAACAAAAATGTTGGTCATAACATAGCAAAATTGGTGGATTTATGAAGAAGACAATGGTGTAAGTCCCTTGAAAACAAAGAATTTAGACTTCGAATTTCAGCCTGGAAAGTGACTATTACGTGAAGTGCACAAACTGGCTTCCCCAGCCTCTTCAAGAACATGCCCTCTTTCTGGCCGAGTCTATGAACCACTTGGCCCATATTCAAGTCACAATAAGCAGAAAGTCATCTTTATAAGGCAGCAACCTCAGTAACCCCTCTCTTCTTTCAAGCCAGGGTTTGTGTGACTATCATGGTCCACCATGAAGAAAGAGAATAAACAGATAAACTTTTCCAGCTTACAGCCATCCCGCTGGGCACACACTGGTTAAATCAACATTGTTTCAATACCATTTGTCAAAGTATTGTGACGTGGAATCAATGTGGAAAATACAAAAAGTAATCAAACTGTACTGATTTCATCTCATTTCAACCAGCGTTGTAAGCATTGAAATGAGGGTAAAACTTCAACTTCAATACAATGACTTGACCTGAATAACAGATTGATACATCAATCTAATTTCAACATAATCATCAGAACTATGTATACGTTGAAAATGCATTGGAAATTCCATATATATATATATATATATATATATATATATAATCCTATGTTCATCCAGGTTAAGTGTACAAAACATTAGGAATACCTACCTAATATTGAGCTATATCGCCCCCTCCTTTTTACCCTAAATTCTTGACACAAACCAGTGTGCCTGGCACCTACTACCATACCCCTTTCAAAGGCATTTAACTACATTTGAAGAAGCTAGGTGGTAGTTGAACTAGTCCAATTTTATTTTTATATATATATGGGCGAAGTAGGAAATATTTTGGGGGGTTTTCGGCATCAGACCTGCCAAATTCTCACTTGAAACTTACATATTCTATTAAAATGACATATTCCATGTATGACCCCAAAGTGAACTGTTCTTGCAATTTGTAGTCTATGACATTTCAAATTTACATACAATCATTTTTCTGAATTATGTGCTTCGGATATATTGAACTACTTTTTCAAAGTAACCTTAGTTAAGTAAACTATATTTTTCTTAAGGGTAGCTTTCTTAAGGGTAGAATTTTATATTTGATTAGACATATTTAGTTTAACCTAGTAAAATTGTATGTTTGAATCAACGTCAGTTTCAACTTCATGTCATCATGAAGAGGTAAATTCAGCATCCTAATTATAAAGCTAATGGTAACTACTTCTATACTTCTAAATATCCAATCAGCCATAGTTGAATGACAGTATACCTAGCGTTGAAATGATGGTGGTCTTTGGGAAAATCAGATGTCAATGTAGCTTACATAATAAACCCAACCTCACTCCAAACTTACTTTCACATGCAGCAAGTGTAAGAAAAGTTAGAGGAGTTACTTTCAACTATTCAAAAGTGTATGGAAGCTGACCAATGTCTTACTGTGTTGACATGATAGATCAGCTGAATTGAACACTGCTTGTTTCTCAAGCTAAGCAGGGTACATAGAGGAAGGCATCTATCTGTATGGTAGACTTGTTTCACTGAAGTGCATTACCTCTCCGTAGGTGTCAATTTTCAGGCAGGAATCGTTGGACTGTGGCTTACCATTTTATTTCAATGTACATCTATTTAGGTTGATGGCATGACGTTGAAACAATGATGTTGATTCAAACATACAATTTTACTATCAGCATTGACACAAGTTCAAATAACATATGTCTAATCAAATATGAAATTAAACTTCATTTCAACCACCCAAAGTTGAAGATTTTTTACATTTCTACGTGGAATTTTCAACGCAATTTCCACGTATTTAATTGTTATGATGATTATGTTGACATTAGACTGATGTAACAACCTGTTAATCAGGTTAAGTCTCTGTAGTTAAGTTGAAGTTTTACCCTAATTTCAATGATGTAAACTTTGTTCAAATCCAATGTATTTTCCACGTCACAATACATTGACAAATTACATTTAAACAACCAGTGTGTGTCCAGTGGGATGTCTCGGTTTCCAATAGGATTTTTGACAACCCCTGAAGAGGCCCCGTTGAACTTGGCGGCCATTTCGGATCAAAAGGATAACGTCAGGGCTGATGACAAGCCCAGCCTCTACAGGTTGTCGTACATGTGCAGGGTACGCTCCAGCTGTTGGCCCACGCGCTGGTAGAAGGCGATCTGCTGTTTGATATAGGCCTGCATCATCTCCTTGAAGTCCACCTCGCGGCGCTGGTGGAAGTGGTTCATCTCAGCCTGTAGAGCAAATCCCACTGTCCGGCAGCGTTTACGCACTCCGTCTGCCTCTTCCTGGTCCATTTTCCCTTCGTCGCTCATCCGCTGACTCTCTTTGACCTTGGCAAACGCACCTGAGGAAAGAGAGAGCAGTTGGCGGTTAGCTAGCTACTGATAAATGAGTGTTACTACCTGTGGAGGGAGAAGTTTGCGGTTAGCTAGCTACCGATACAATAGAAATGATATGACCTGTGGAGAGAGCAGTTAGCAAGCTACCGATACAATGAATATGCTATGACTTGTGGGCTAGCTAGCTACCGATACAAGGGAAATGCTACTACTACCAGTGCATGCGTGTGGACCTAGCATGACCTGTATAAGACAATGACACCTTGAAAATCATATTCAGGTTAGACATTTGAATGGCGTTCGAATTTGAGGGCTATGATCAGTAATTGTAAAAACTTGTACGACTTGTTCATATGCTTTTTTATTTATTTAAAATGTTATTAAGTTTTCTTGTTTTTCAATCAACCAACAAAACACATTCCACATTCACAGATGTGACAGACTTGAAAAAAATAGAAATAAAGAATAATAATAATAATATATTTTTAAAAATAAATAATAATATAAATGTAAAAAATATATAACTTGCAGCAGCACTATCAAGGTTCTTATTAGCTATTTCCAGCCTTAGCTGAGACGACGCGCAAATAATTAGTTTTTAGATTTTACAGCACCTTACACAACATGTATCTGCTCATTTCCCTAATCACCCCATTCACTCTGTCCAATTTGAAATATAGTTGAGTAATGGAGACCAGAATCTATCTAACTTGGGCTGTCTCTTGCGGAGGTCATAAGTGAGCTTTTCAAGAGGGAGAAAGTCAACAATCTGGTCAATCCACATTCTAAATGTCGGAGGGGTATTAGAGGTCCACAATAGAAGAATACATTTCTTAGCAAAGTATGTAATAGTCATAAGCAAAGTTCATATGTTTTTGAGACATTTTGGAAAACATGACAGCCTTGTGAGACTTTAGCTTCCTCATAGTCTCGTAAAACCTGTCCTTTGCTGAGCTGGAATATTACAGGCGACAAGAGATTGGCAAGATAAGGCACCCTCCAACCTTTAACTTCTTTGGGATAGGGGGCAGCATTTTCACTTTTGGATGAATAGCGTGCCCAGAGTAAACTGCCTCCTACTTAGTCCCAGATGTGTGACGACCCTCCCAACTCCGCCCCCGGCATCCTAATAAGGAAACAACAAAGAGAGAATACGGACGTATTCTCTCTTTGTTGTTTCCTTATTAGGATGCCGGTGGGCGGAGTTGGGAAGGTCGTCACAGATGCTAATATATGCATTATTAGTAGTATTGGATAGAAAACACTCTGAAGTTTCTAAAACTGTTTGAATGATGTCTGTGAGTATAACATAACTCATATGGCAGGCAAAAACCTGAGAAAACATCCAAACAGTAAGTCGGAAATCTGAGGTTTGTAGTTTTTGAACTCCCTATCGAATACACAGTGGGATATGGGTCACCTTGCACTTCCTAAGGCTTCCACTCGATGTCAACCGTCTTTAGAGCGTTGTTTCAGGCTTCTACTGTGAAGGGGGGACGGATGAGAGATGTTTGACCAAGGGGTCTGGCAGCAGCCTCGTTCTCACTTACGCGCATTTCACATGATAGGTAGCTCTCGTTCCATTGCTCAATGGAATTCTCCGATTGGAACATTATTGAACATTTATTATAAAAACATCCTAAAGATTTATTCTATACTTAGTTTGACAAGTTTCTATGACCTCTAATATAACTTTTTGAACTTTTCGTCCGACGTTCGGCTGAACCTGAACGTGAGTTTGGATTTGTCTACCAAACGCCCTAACAAAATAAGCTATTTGGACATAAATTATGGACATTATCGAACAAATCAAACATTTATTGTGGAACTGGGATTCCTGGGAGTGTATTCTGATGAAGATCATCAAAGGTAAGTGAATATTTATAATGCTATTTCTGACTAATGTTGACTGCGCAACATGGCAGATATTTATTTTGGCTGGTTTGGGCTTTGAGTGCCGTACTCAGATTATGCTTTTTCCGGAAAGTTTTTTTGAAATCTGACACAGTGGTTGCATTAAAGAGAAGTATATCTAAAGTTCCATGCATAACACTTTAATTTTCATCAACATTTAGAATGAGTATTTCTGTGAACAGATGTGGCTCTCTGCAAAATCACAGCATGTTTTTGAACTACTGAACATAACACACCAATGTAAAATGAGATTTTTGGATATAAATATGCACTTTATCGAACAAAACATACATGTATTGTGTAACATGAAGTCCTATGAGTGTCATCTGATGAAGATCATCAACGGTTACTGATTAATTTTATCTCTATTTGTGGTTTTTGTGACTCCTCTCTTTGGCTGGAAAAATGGCTGGGTTTTTCTGTGACTTGGTGGTGACCTAACGTAATCGTTTGTGGAGCTTTCACGGTAAAGCATTTTTTAAATCAGAATCTGTGGGTGGATTAACGAGAATTGTATATTTAAAATGGTGCCTAATACTTGTATGTTTGAGAAATTTGATTTATGAGATTTCTGTTGATTTGTATTTGGCGCCCTGCAATTTCATTGGCAGAATCTGCTTTAGACCAAATAGAGCATATTACGCCACAGACTTAACTGCAGCAGTAACAGTACACAAATCATGTTACTGTAAGAAACAACAGCTAACACAACTCACTGAATTCAAAACAGATGTAGCAATTAAATGTTGCTTCCTTCATCAAGCTTTCAAGTGTTCACAATCTTACTACATTACACATGTCGGCTAGGCTTCTCAACGACGGGGCTGTAGTGGAGCAGGTTGAGAGCTTCAAGTTCCTTGGTGTCCACATCAACAACAAACTAGAATGGTCCAAACACACCAAGACAGTTGTGAAGAGGGCACGACAAAGCCTATTCCCCCTCAGGAAACTAAAAAAATTTGGCATGGGTCCTGAGATCCTCAAAAGGTTCTGCAGCTGCAACATCGAGAGCATGGTTGCATCACTGGCTGGTACGGCAATTGTTCGGCCTCTGACCGCAAGGCACTACAGAGGGTAGTGCGTACAGCCCAGTACATCACTGGGGCTAAGCTGCCTGCCATCCAGGACCTCTACACCAGGCGGTGGCCCTAAAAATTGTCAAAGACCCCAGCCACCCCAGTCATAGACTGTTCTCTCTACTACCGCATGGCAAGCGATACCGAAGTGCCAAGTCTAGGACAAAAAGGCTTCTCAACAGTTTTTACCCCCAAGCCATAAGACTCCTGAACAAGTAATGAAATGGCTACCCGGACTACTTACATATTGTGCCCTCCCACCCCTCTTTTTTACGCTGCTGCTACTCTCTGTTTATCATATATACATAGTCACTTTAACTATACATTCATGCACATACTACCTCAATTGGGCTGACCAACCAGTGCTCCCGCACATTGGCTAACCGGGCTATCTGCATTGTGTCCCGCCATCCACCACCCGCCAATCTCTCTTTTACGCCACTGCTACTCTCTGTTCATCATATATGCATAGTCACTTTAACCATATCTACCTGCACATACTACCTCAATCAGCCTGACTAACCGGTGTCTGTATGTAGCCTCGCTACTTCTATAGCCTCGCTACTGTATATAGCCTGTCTTTTTACTGTTGTTTTATTTCTTTACCTACCTATTGTTCACCTAATACCCTTTGTGCACTATTGGTTAGAGCCTGTAAGTAAGCATTTCACTGTAAGGTCTACACCTGTTTTTATTCAGCGCACATGACAAATAAACTTTGATTTGATAGGCACTAATTTATGTACTCTCTGTCACCTGGAACTGCATGGGAAATGGTCCAGGAACACAAAGTAAAGCACAAAGGATCCTTCCCAAGGCCTAGTCAGCCCTTCCCCCTCTAAAGGGCCAGTACTGACTATTGAATGTTTGATAGAATAATACTATAGTATCTATGTCTGGTATCTATCTGAAACGTGATCACTGAAGATAACTCTGATGTTACCTATATGGATGTATGATCTCTGTGGTAACTTGTATCTGTACAGGGTGAACTCTAAACTCTCAACCAATTCTTTCTAGTCAACGTCAACTCATTGCCTCATGCTTGCTTGTATATTGTATATTTTAATTATCTTTATGAAGTCCGATAAACATTTTGAAGGCAGTGTCACGGTGTGTTCGTAACCGTGGGAAGTGGGCATTTAACACATATGAATGGGGAAAATCCCTTGAACGGCCCTCTCCAACTGGTCATTACTCGTGAGAAACTCGTCCATCATCCTGAGCACCCACTTCTCCCACATGGTGACCTCTGATGTCACCTACTAAGGAAATGGCCTCTATAATAGGGTTGGGATGGATACAGTTTTTCATATCATCATACAGTCCTTCTCTCATCTCGGGATTTATGTTATTACCGGTTTAGTACTAAAGGGTTCACCAATAAGCAAAAAAGCTCATTGGGCGTCTATTACAAGAACGCAAAACAAAATTTGCACACGTAATAGCGAATTTCCAAGGAGGCTGTTAGCAAAAATATACAAACGAGAGCAAGCAAAAATAAACAAATTGCAAAGACAGGCAATCTAGCTCATAAAGTTATACATATATAGGTGGTAACTACTGAATGTAATTTTTGGTCAGTTTGGACATTCACAAGCGAATGTAAACGAGAGACATTGCGCAAATAAACAATGTTTTGACATATACTTGTCTTTAGCAGGATTCTTTCTCTTCACAACTGGCTACTTGATCATTGCAGCTCAATGGGTGTAACTTTTGTTGACAATTTTGATTCCTTTTGGAAGCAAAACACGTTTCATAAGGAGGATGAGATCCACCCAAATCCTTTGGGTGTCTGGATCCTTTCACAGCACTATAAGGCTGCGTTGAGACAATGACCCGAGTCCAGCTCAGTTAATCCCTACCATCGTGTCGCTGAGTCATCATAATGCTTTAGCAAATGTACCTAATTTATATCCCTCTAACTGCCCTGAATACCTCTGCTGATCCTACAGCTATTGCATGCAGCAATCATATGCT
Organism: Oncorhynchus keta; assembly: GCF_023373465.1. NCBI lineage: Eukaryota > Metazoa > Chordata > Actinopteri > Salmoniformes > Salmonidae > Oncorhynchus > Oncorhynchus keta. The sequence goes on from NC_068437.1 coordinate 7,205,744, forward strand.
TTTGAACCAGATTTATGCTGTTAGCACTTAGACGGTGTGCCCTATTAGGAAGTACATTATGTGCAGCTCACCCTGCACTAAACATAAATAAAATGAGAATATCTACTCTGCTAATCTTTCCAGTAAAGCAATGAAAACAATCAAGCATCCCAGAAAAGTTATCAAAATAGCCCACGTTAACATATGTAGCTTAAGAAACAAGGTTTATTAAAATAATAACTTGCTACTGACTGATATTGCCAACTAATTTAATTATTTTTTCATTGGCAAGATTAGCAAATTTAGGCATGACATGCCAGCAACAAATGCTGACACAACACATCCAAGTATATCTGACCAAATTATGAAAGACAAGAATTGTAATTTTGAATTCCGTAAAGAGAATGTGGAAGAGGCAAATTTTTTGACAACAATGACAAGCCACAGGGGTCTGACAAAATGGAACATTTTGGAAGATGACTGCTGATAATAGTGTACGATATTGCCACTCCTATTTGCCATATCTTCAATTTAAGCCTACTATAAAGTGTGTGCCCTCAGGCCTGAAGGGAAGCAAAAGTCATTCCGCTACCTAAGAATAGTAAAGCCCCCTTTACTGGCTCAAATAGCCGACCAATCAGCCTGTTTACAAACCCTTAGATACGTTTTGGACCAGATACAATATACAATCATTTGTTTACAAGCATGATAGCTGTATTTTTTGTTTATGATTCACGCAGCTTGTTGGCCATTAGTAGAGCTGAGCAATTATTGCTTTTTGAGGTTGGTTTGGTTTCGGTAAAAAAAAAAACTTTTTGGTTTTGATACATTTTTTTCTAAACATTAAATGCACTATGCATTATGTGGGTTGAATGCTGTAACAACACAGAATAAAACCATTTTTAAAAGTCCCATGATGTTAGTGACTGCCCATTACTGCTTATCACTTATTAACCATCATTTATTCACTTTATTACTTTGTTTTAATACAATATTTCAGCTGTTGTGTATTTTACATTTGTTTTTTTGATGACTTTATTATTTCATTCAAGTCATCATCTCATCTCTATAGAGCTGCTGCCTGTGCTGCTTGACAAAATCACCATTTTCGTCATGATGTGCGCAACTGGTTGAAGGTAAGTCAGGTGCAGGAGAGCAGAGATGGGCGATAACAGGCGCACTGTATTCATGCCCATGGAAAACAGCGATAACGCCCAAAGTACACAAACGGTACAATAAACAGAACATACGGGTCAAACACATACCCGGCGCAAACCAGCCTGATGTGAACCACACGTAACAAACAAACAATTCCACACACAGACATGGGGGGGAACAGAGTGTAATATACATTAGTCGCTCAGCGGTAGCCAATCGTCTTTTTCAATGAGTTCAAATCACATGAATGCATCCAACTGGCATTTATGATTTCACAACTTGTAAATTCCCACCTCCCACATGGTTACAAATGCAGCATCAAAGTAGAAACTTGAGAGGCCCAACATAACAATCCTGTCACAACAAACAATGCCAGGAACAATGAATGTGAATGCTGAACATTGTGAATGGCATCTCATTGTCCTGCTGTACCAAACCCAACCGTGACCCTAAAACCGCAATATGTGCACAGTGTGTTTGGTGAATTTTTACACCCCTACCGTCAATACTTTATTTTATTTTATTAAGCTTACCGGTAGTCCCCAGTCACATGTTATGTACAAGCACACAACAATAAGAGACCGGAGCTTTGTTGTGCAGCACACACCAGGTGATCTAGTTACAGTATGAAATTCACAACTAAGTGTTTGCCAGCTAGATATCTTATAACCTAATTATTAAGTTAACGGTCTAAAATGTGCTAAATGTTCTGCAGTTGTGAATTTGGTTGCTATCTTAGTAGCTAGTTATCTTTCTAAGTGGTTAGCTTCTTGCAATCAAGCTCCTCTTGGCAACAGCAGACTCTCCTGGTTTGAGAGCCTTTATGTCTAATATTTGTTTTGTGCATGTAGCAAACTGTGAGTAGCATTGTAGTTACTTGTATAACTTTATGAACTGACATGTCTGTAGTGCAAATAGTTTATGTCAGAGGAGATTGTATAATAACTGCATATTCGCTATGGAACTTTACATGTACACTACCAGTCAAACGTTTTGAAACACCTGCTCATTCAAGGGTTTTTCTTTATTTTTACTATTTTCTAAATTGTACAATAATAGTGAAGACATCAAAACTATTAAATAACACATATGGAATCATGTAGTAACCAAAAAAGTGTTAAACATATCAAAATGTATTTTATATTTGAGATTCTTCAAATAGCCACCCTTTGCCTTGATGACAGCTTTGCACACTCTTGGCATTCTCCCAACCAACTTCACCTGGAATGTTTTCCAACATACGCTTCGCACTTGTTGGCTGCTTTTCCTTCACTCTGCGGTCCGACTCATCCCAAACAATCTCAATTTGGTTGATGTTGGGGGATTGTGGAGGCCAGGTCATCTGATGCGACACTCCATCACTCTCCTTCTTGGTAAAATAGCCCTTACACAGCATGGAGGTGTGTTGGGTCATTGTCCTGTTGAAAAAATATATATAGTCCCACTAAGCCCAAACCAGATGGGATGGCATGCTGTATCTCTGTAGAATGCTGTGGTAGGTGGAATGAGTAGGTGATCTAAAACTTTTGACCTGATCTCTCTTTTGAAGAACATATCAAGACTGTTTCAAGGACAGCTTTTTTCCATCGACGTAACATTGCAAAAATCAGAAACTTTCTGTCCAAAAATGATGCAGAAAAATGTATCCATGCTTTTGTCACTTCTAGGTTAGACTACTGCAATGCTCTACTTTCCGGCTACCTGGATAAAGCACTAAATAAACTTCAGTTAGTGCTAAATATGGCTGCTAGAATCCTGACTAGAACCAAAAAAATTGATTATATTACTCCAGTGCTAGCCTACCTACACTGGCTTCCTGTCAAGGCAAGGGCTGATTTCAAGGTTTTACTGCTAAACTACAAAGCATTACATGGGCTTGCTCCTACTTATCTCTCTGATTTGGTCCTGCCGTACATACCTACACGTACGCTACGGTCACAAGACGCAGGCCTCCTAATTGTCCCTAGAATTTCTAAGCAAACAGCTGGAGGCAGGGCTTTCTCCTATAGAGCTCCATTTTTATGGAATGGTCTGCCTACCCATGTGAGAGACGCAGACTCGGTCTCAATCTTTAAGTCTTTACTTAAGACTCAGGGGGTCATATGATTGAACGGAAAGGCTCTGGAGCAACGAACCACCCTTGCTGTTTCTGCCTGGCCGGTTCCCCTCTTTCCACTGGGATTCTCTGCCTCTAACCCTATTACAGGGGCTGAGTCACTGGCTTACTAGGGCTCTTTCATACCGTCCCTAGGAGGGGTGCGCCACTTGAGTGGGTTGAGTCACTGATGTGATCTTCCTGTCTGGGTTGGCGCCCCCCCTTGGGTTGTGCCGTGGCGGAGATCTTTGTGGGCTATACTCGGCCTTGTCTCAGGATGGTAAGTTGGTGGTTGAAGATATCCCTCTAGTGGTGTGGGGGCTGTGCTTTGGCAAAGTGGGTGGGGTTATATCCTTCCTGTTTGGCCCTGTCCGGGGTGTCATCGGATGGGGCCACAGTGTCTCCTGACCCCCCCCCTGTCTCAGCCTCCAGTATTTATGCTGCAGTAGTTTGTGTCGGGGGGCTAGGGTCAGTTTGTTATATCTGGACTACTTCTCCTGTCCTATCCGGTGTCCTGTGTGAATTTAAGTATGCTCTCTCTAATTCTCTCTTTCTTTCTTTCTTTCTCTCTCTCGGAGGACCTGAGCCCTAGGACCATGCCTCAGGACTACCTGACATGATGACTTCTTGCTGTCCCCAATCCACCTGGCCGTGCTGCTGCTCCAGTTTCAACTGTTCTGCCTGTGATTATTATTACTTGACCGTGCTGGTCATTTATGAACATTTGAACATCTTGGCCATGTTCTGTTATAATCTCCACCCGGCACAGCCAGAAGAGGACTGGCCACCCCACATAGCCTGGTTCCTCTCTAGGTTTCTTCCTAGGTTTTGGCCTTTCTAGGGAGTTTTTCCTAGCCACCGTGCTTCTACACCTGCATTGCTTGCTGTTTGGGGTTTTAGGCTGGATTCCTGTACAGCACTTTGAGATATCAGCTGATGTACGAAGGGCTATATACATACATTTGATTTGATTTTGTGTACTTTTTAGCATTGCTAGCCTTCGTATTGAAAATAGCGCCACTTGTGTTCAGTGTCGGTATGAAGGTATGACAATCTGGATACCGCCCAACCCTAGTTTCTATCGAAATCCAGGCTGCAGTCTGAGTAAGCATGTAGGGAATTTTATTGCTGTTCCAGGGGCAGGGCTGTACTGACGAGTCTGTGGCTCTGACCAAGAATAATGTCTTGGAGGGGGTGTTTCCAAATGTCCTTATGCCATGTCCCTTAAGAATGAAAGACTGGAATGTGGATCTTACGCAATGGTCTGTTTCCCTGTGTATATGTTATAACGTACATAACATATGAAAATATTGTATCTGTCCATTACGTACATGGGGCATTTCAGAACCTACACTGTGATTGATGTGCTAAATAAATACAATTAGTAATAGTGGTAGTCATCATAGTAGTAATGGTAGTTGTAGAAAATTGGTATCTCTTTACTCATGTCAATCTACTGAAATAAATGCTTACTAATAAATGTCCCAATGGCTTAGAAAGTCACCACTAGATTTGTTTATTTAGTCCAACCAGATGGCTTTCCTCAGCTACTGTTACACCACTTGTGACCATTCGAAGTTGTGGAGAGAATTGAGCTATATTATAAGTCACAGTGAGAGTGAAACTGGTATGCAAACCATGCTATGCAATTGAGGAAGAATGACAGAAAGAGAGAAGGGGGAATAGAGAAGAGGAGAGAGGGCGAGAGGGGTGGGGGGCAGAAGAGATTAATTGTGAACACAACCGCTCTGGTGAATTAAACACAGGAATCTCCAGTACAATTTTGTGCATTCTCCTTTCCCACACAGGCCTCCAGACTGCTACCATTTAGGGACAGTTCAATATTTATTTGGGGGTAGTCCAAATAGGGGAGGATTGATAAAAATAAATTCCTTTCGGGAGGGTTGTTGGACCCTTTGACTTGGCTGTGCGAGTAAAACATTTTGTTGGTCGCATCGGTGTGAGCTGCACATTCTACATGGTCACCTCACTCAAAGCATCTAATTGTTTTAGGAGGCTAAAAACAAGATTTGGTCATACAGTAAAGTGCATTCTCCTATAATGTCTGCAATGCTGCTGTACCTGTTTCGCAGGGGCCTGGATGCTGTGATGAGTGAGCCACTCTCAATGGCTCTCCCACTGTGCTCCGGGAGGAAAAAATGCTTCCTGATTGTATAACATTTCAAAACCAAGAAGAAAAACCCCAGCTATCCTGTGTAATACTTGTTGTAAGAGTTGAAGAGAGGGGGTTCTCAGCTTTCTGTAGGTATACGTTTTATGTTTCAACTCAATTTTGAGCTCTATTGCAACTATTTTTGCAGCCAACATGTTTTATATGGCTTTGAGATACAGAGCGCACCAAATGCGCATTGGCCATTGCGGGTGCATGGGCCTCATTGGGTAGTAGGATAAGACTGCTACGTTTTTTTAGGACATTACATTTACTGTTATATTAATACATGGCTACTACCAGTGGGTATTATATTTAGAATAACGATATAGCTAATGTGTTTTGAGTTTCCACTTACTCAGGTTGTGAATTAAATCTGCCTATGATATTCATTCACATAAAGATGTAAGCAAATTCATGTTTATTGAACTAAAACATATCTATTAGGGCTGTCCCCAATTGAAAAAGATATTGGTCGACCGAGTCGTCCTAATCTTTCGACTAATTGATTGGTCTAAATGTTTCAACTGATTTTTCCCATATATAGACAGACACACCCTATGTGTTTGAATAATAAAATCAACTACATATGCACTGAGCTTGTCTGATGCTTTATGCACAAGAAAGAGCCAGATGATCACACTGTGTTAAAAAAAATTCCAGCGCATGCCTGTGTGACTGAAGCACGTTATCTCACTCTCCTCCCTACTGCAGCGAAACGGCACCAAAGCACAGCAAGTGTTTATTGAACTGTCTGTGCTGAAGCTGCAAAATCATTTCAGTCATTTATTAGTCTCTTTTTCTGACTGAAAAGTTCTGTTACCGAAATCCCTAATTTGTTTACGAAAAACATGACCTATTCCCTCAACCCTGCTCTCTTTACGTGGATCAAGTAAGCGTCGCAGGCGACCAATAGGGCCTGATCTATCATAATCACATCAATAAATTGGTTCCAAAAAACTCAGAACACAGTAATGACGAAAGCTAAATGGATGAAGAGGACATTAAAAAGAAACTCGAAACGGGCAAATGTTTACTGGTTGCTCAGGAGGGAAAGGGGAAGTCAGATCTGTGGAAGACATTTGACGTAGTTGTGGAAATTAGGGATGCACGATATATCGGTGAACATATTGGAATTAGCCAATATTAGCTAAAAATGCCAACATCGGTATCAGCCAGATGTCTAGTTTAAAGGCGATGTTAACTTTTTTAGGATAGAGGGCAGCATTCAGAATTTTGGATGAAAAGCGTGCCCGAAGTAAACTGCCTGCTACTCAGGCCCAGATATGCATGTAATTGGTTTGGATAGAAACACTCTATAAAGTTTCCAAAACTGTTAGAATAATGTCTGTGAGTATAACAGAACTGATATGGCATGTGAAAACCTGAGGAAAATCCATCCAGGAAGTGCCATTATTTTGAAATGGCTGTTTATCCAATGAAAGCCTATCCACCATTTAACCTGTTAGTCCTATAGGGGCAGTATTTCATTTTTGGATAAAAAGACGTGCCCGTTTTAAGCGCAATATTTTGTCACGAAAAGATGCTCGACTATGCTTGGAATTGATAGTTTTGGAAAGAAGACACTCTTACGTTTCCAGAACTGCAAAGATTTTCACTGTGAGTGCCCTAGAACAAATGCTTCAGGCAAAACCAAGATGTTTGACCGACCAGGAAATGAACAGGATTTCTGAGGCTACGTTTTCCATGATCGCCTTATATGGCTGTGAATGCGACAGGAATGAACGGACACTTTCTCTTGTTTCCCCAAGGTGTCTGCAGCATTGTGACGTATTTGTAGGCATATCATTGGAAGATTGACCATAAGAGACTACAATTGCCAAGTGTCCCGCACGGTGTCTGCGTGGAAATTGGTGCGCAAAAGTCAGCTACCAGTATTTTTCCATCCGAATCAGAGAAGAATGCAGGCTTCCAGGGACGGCATTTCAATGAAGAGATATATGACAAAACACCTTGAGGATTGATTCAAACAACGTTTTCCATGTTTCAGTCGATATTATGGAGTTAATTCGGAAAAAGTTCGACGTGTAGGTGACTGAATTTTCGGTTAGTTTCGGTAGCCAAATGCATAGTAACAAAACGGAACGTTGTGTCCTACACAATAATCTTTCAGGAAAAACTGGACATCTGCTATGTAACTGAGATTCTCCTCATTGAAACATCTGAAGTTCTTCAAAGGTAAATTATTTTATTTGATCCCTTTGCTGGTTTTTGTGAATATGTTGCGTGCTAAATGCTAACGCTAAATGCTAAGCTAGCTATCACCACTCTTACACAAATTATTGATTTTCTCTGGTTCTAAAGCATATTTTGAAAATCTGAGACGACAGGATTGTTAAGAAAAGGATAAGCTTGAGAGCAGGCATATTTATTTCATTTCATTTGCGATTTTTAGAAATCGCTAACGTTGCGTTATGGTAATGAGCTTGAGGCTGTAGTAACGCGACCGCATGCAGGATGGGGCGGACTATGAGGTTAACTTTATTGGGATAGGGGGCAGTATTTTCACGTCCGGATGAAAAGCGTGTCCGAAGTAAACTGTCTGCTACTCAGGCCCAGAAGATATGCATATTTTTAGAAGATTTGGATAGAAAACACTCTGAAGTTTCTAAAACAGTTTGAATGATGTCTTTGAGTATAACATAACTTATTTGGCAGGCGTAACCCCGAGGACAAACCATTCAGACATTTTTTTGAGGTCACTCTCTTTTCAATGAGTTTTCATTGGGAATACAGATTTATAAAGGGACTTGCTTGCAGTTCCTATCGCTTCCACTGGATGTGGAGGTTTTTCCTTTGAGAAATGAAGAAGTAGCACTGTTCAGAACGAGGGTAGAGAGAAGTGTACTCTTTGTTAGAGGCATGTGACCTGAAAGATTGCTACACTTTGTTTTCCTCCGGTATTGAACACAGTTCATCCCGCCTTAAATCTGATCGATTATTTATGTAAAAAAATACCTAAAGTTGTATTAGGAAAGTTGTTTGAAATGTTTGGACAAAGATTACAGATAACAGGACCTCCCGGGTGGCCAGTGGTTAACGGCGCTGTACTGCAGAGCCAGCTGTGCCAACAGAGACCCTGGGTTCGTCGTCCGTGTTAGGGAGGGTTTGGCCGTGACTTATCTACTTGGCTGCTGACTGTTTGTAATGTTTTGTTTGCTGAGCGCTGTCCTCAGATAATCGCATGGTTAGCTTTCGCCGTAAAGCCTTTTTGAAATCTGACACGGCGGCTGGATTAACAACAAGTTAAGCTTTATTTTGATGTGTTGCACTTGTGATTTCATGAGTTAGTTAAATATTTATATTTATAGAAATTGAATTTGAATTTGGCGCACTGCAATTTCACCAGAATTTGTCGAGATGGGACGCTAGCGTCTCACTGACCCATATGAAGCTAAAAACCGATGTCAAAGCTGCCGTGCATACCTATATGATGTTATTATGCCATGTAAAATGTTGCGCTATACGTGCAACACAGCATTACTAACCTAGCCCACACAATGTCTGCTGTGTGGATCGAGCAGTCAACAAGTCGAGCAGTCATTTGAAAGAGTAAGAAAATTTAATCAAAACAACTCCAAGTCAAAATCCATTAAAGCCAAGATAATGGAATTCATTGCCCTTGACAATCAACTGTTCTCTGTCGTGGGTGATGTTGGCTTTCGCCGATCGGTAAAGTACCGGTACACACTACCAATTGCGCTATTTTTCAGATGTTGCCCTACCGGAGTTACAACTATTAGCTTCATGACATACATACTATGGAACGCTTTGCGTGTCAATACAGTAGCACTGTCAAAGCTGTACAAAAAAAGTCTACAAACAAGCAAACACTGGCCACGAACAATGTGTTTACAATACCGTGTTTGTAATAAAGCATAATTTGTTCGACCGCAACTTCTGGGGTAGCTAGCTTTCGCTTGGTTCCTAGCTAGCACCAATACAACCAGCCTGAAAACAATGACCAGCAGAAACTGCAGTCATTTTCATTATTCTTAGCAATTCCTTCCAGTTCTCTGCTGCCAATGACTGGAACGAACTGCAAAAATCACTGAAGCTGGAGACTCATATCTCCCTCCCTATCTCCTTTAAGCACCAGCTGTCAGAGCAGCTCACAGATCAATGCACCTGTACATAGCCCATTCAACTACCTCATCCCCATACAGTTATTTATTTTGCTCCTTTGCACCCCAGTATCTACTTGCACACTCATCTTCTATACATCTATCACTGCAGTGTTTAATTGCTATATTGTAATTATTTCACCACTATGGCCTATTTATTGCCTTACCTCCCCTTTCCTACCTCATTTGCACACACTTTTTCTATTGTATTATTGACTGTATGTTTGTTTATCCCATGTGTAACTCTGTGTTGTTGTTTGTGTCGCACTGCTTTGCTTTATCTTGGCCAGGTCGTAGTTGTAAATGAAAACTTGTTCACAACTAGCCTACCTGGTTAAATAAAGGTGAAATAAAATAAATGTTTAAAAAAATTATGTATATATATATATATATATATATATATATATATATATAGCCAGCTAACTAAACTCAACAAAAAAGAAACGTCCTCTCACTGTGAACTGCGTTGATTTTCAGCTTAACATGTATAAATTTGTATGAACATAACAAGATTCAACAACTGAGACATAAACTAAAAAAGTTCCACAGATATTTGACTAACGGAAATGGAATAATGTGTCCCTGAACAAAAGGGGGGGTCAAAATCCAAAGTAACAGTCAGTATCTGGTGTGGCCACCAGCTGCATTAAGTACTGCAGTGCATCTCCTCCTCATGGACTGCACCAGATTTGCCAGTATTTGCTGTGAGATGTTACCCCACTCTTCCACCAAAGCACCTGCAAGTTCCTGGACATTTCTGGGGGGAATGGCCCTAGCCCTCAACCTCCGATCCAACAGGTCCCAGACATGCTCAGTGGGATTGAGATCCGGGCTCTTCACTGGCCATGGCAGAACACTGACATTTCTGTATTGCAGGAAATCACACACAGAACAAGCAGTATGGCTGGTGGCATTGTCATGCTGGATGAGCCTGCGGGAAGGGTATCACATGAGGGAGGAGGATGCACAGCGTTGAGATTTCCTGCAATGACAACAAGCTCAGTCCGATGATGCTGTGACACACCGCCCCAGACCATGACGGACCCTCCACCTCCAAATCGATCCCGCTCCAGAGTACAGGCCTCGGTGTAATGCTCATTCCTTCGACGATAAACGCGAATCCGACCCTCACCCTAGGTGAGACAAAACCGCGACTCGTCAGTGAAGAGCACTTTTTGCCAGTCCTGTCTGGTCCAGCGACAGTGGGGTTGTGCCCATAGGCAACGTTGTTGCCGGTGATGTCTGGTGAGGACCTGCCTTACAACAGGCCTACAAGCCCTCAGTCCTGCCTCACAGTCTATTGCGGATAGTCTGAGCACTGATGGAGGGATTGTGTGTTCCTGGTGTAACTCGGGAAGTTGTTTTTGCCATCCTGTACCTGTCCCGCAGGTGTGCTGGTCGGATGTACCGATCCTGTGTAGATGTTGTTACACGTGGTCTGCCACTGCGAGGACAATCAGCTGTCTGTCCTGTCTCCCTGTAGCGCTGTCTTAGGCGTCTCACAGTACGGTCAATTTATTGTCCTGGCTACATCTGCAGTCCTCATGCCTCCTTGCAGCATGCATAAGGCACATTCACACAGATGAGCAGAGACCCTGGGCATCTTTCTTTTGGTGTTTTTCAGAGTCAGTAGAAAAGGCCTCTTTAGTGTCCTACGTTTTCATAACTGACCTTAATTACCTACCGTCTGTAAGATGTTAGTGTCTTAACGACCGTTCCACAGGTGCATGTTCATTAATTGTTTATGGTTCATTGAATAAGCATGGGAAACAGTGTTTAAACACTTTACAATTAAGATGATTATCTTTGAAAGACAGGGTCCTGAAAAAGGGACGTTTCTTTTTTGCTGAGTTTATATAGCTACTGGAACAGATGTCGTTTTGCTATGTTTTTGGGGAAGAACATTGACCAGCACTGTAGGTGCGTGAGACAACTTTACCAGCATCATAGCATACGTATCGATGAATCTTTGTGACATATGAAATAAGAGTGATAGTTTAATCAATGTGTAATAACTACGTAAACATTTTTGAACGTGTTAAATAATTATGTGACGTGCAGTCATATTTTGGTCCTGATTGGTCAACAAGCTTTTTCAACACGTCAAACAGTGTTATTTGACGTGTATCTTTTTTGACATGCAAAGACCCAAACGGCGTTCCATAGAAGTCCTGGTTGAGAATGAAATGACTGAACAAATGAAGAACCAAACAGCACTGCAAGTAAGTAAAATAAGTAGGTTTTGATTATGTTTTACCGGTAATGGGGACATATGTAAATGCCAAATTAACTTTTTGGTCAGTGTGGTGTGTGTGTGTAACCTATTTAACTAGGCAAGTCAGTTAAGAACAAATTCTTATTTACAATGACGGCCTACCCCGACCAAACACTAACGACGCTGTGTCAATTGTGCGCCGCCCTGTGGGACTCCCAATCACGGCGGATGTGATACCGCCTGGATTCGAACCAGGGACTGTAGTGACACCTCTTGCACAGATGCAGTGCCTTAGACCGCTGTGTCCCTGTGTGTGTTAAATCGTACTAGAATACTAAAAAAGCCGCTAAAATTTTAAGTATCGGTATCAGGTTTTTTGGCAAGAAAAATATCGGATATCGGTATCGGCCAAAATGTCATATCGGTGCATCACTAGTGGAAACTACTGGAGATCAAGAAAAAGGAGGGTATGGAACAAGAGTTGCGGGAGTATTAGGTTTGCCAAACCGTTACCGTTTGGCAAACATAATATTACACATTTTTTCTGACCATTTGAAACAGTGTAAACAACACTAAGTGTACCAGACAGTCTGTCCTAACTGATTTAAAAATATATATAAAATCTTTATTACAGCAGACCATAAACCATTGCATGCATTCGTGAATTGAGGTTTATTTATTGTTTAGGCTAATTATTCAAAGCTCCCTTTGGTATTTAATTTTAAAACTGAAATGCTTGAATGCATTTGAAAGCATGCATGTGATGGCATGAACAAATGAATGAATGATTGGATTGATACATAGATACAGTAGCGTATATATTGAAATATAGGCCTAGGTACGTTCCGGCATTAAGACTAAACAGGATGCGCTCTTAGGCCTACAGCTTGATGGAAGTTATACAAAGCCTACTCATGATATAGACATTACTTGTTATTATAATGATGATCATAATAATAATAATTGTAATAATAACAATAAGAAGGAGATCAAGAAAAAGGAGGGTATAGGAGCGAGAGCTTTATGCATATGTGTGACAAACAAGTGCTGTTAGATGACAATATTATTTTTGCCTGTTTGGAACAGTGTAAACAACCCTAAATAAATGATAAGTAATACCAGTCTGTTCTAACACATTTTTTGTAAACTTTATTACAGCATAGCAAAGATTAAAAACAGCCGAATCTGTGAAATTGCATTATCCAACATTTTGCCATTGCATGAGAGTTGGTGCTCATGGAATCAGTAGGCTATTAAACAAACACTCAAACAGGCAACAGAAACAAGATCTGTCCTATTTCTGTAGATATACAGTGCCTTGCGAAAGGATTCGGCCCCCTTGAACTTTGCGACCTTTTGCCACATTTCAGGCTTCAAACATAAATATATAAAACGGTATTTTTTTGTGAAGAATCAACAATAAGTGGGACACAATCATGAAGTGGAACGACATTTATTGGATATTTCAAACTTTTTTAACAAATCAAAAACTGAAAAATTGGGCATGCAAAATTATTCAGCCCCTTTACATTCAGTGCAGCAAACTCTCTCCAGAAGTTCAGTGAGGATCTCTGAATGATCTAATGTTGACCTAAATGACTAATGATGATAAATACAATCCACCTGTGTGTAATCAAGTCTCCGTATAAATGCACCTGCACTGTGATAGTCTCAGAGGTCTGTTAAAAGTGCAGAGAGCATCATGAAGAACAAGGAACACACCAGGCAGGTCCGAGATACTGTTGTGAAGAAGTTTAAAGCCGGATTTGGATACAAAAAGATTTCCCAAGCTTTAAACATCCCAAGGAGCACTGTGCAAGCGATAATATTGAAATGGAAGGAGTATCAGACCACTGCAAATCTACCAAGACCTGGCCGTCCCTCTAAACTTTCAGCTCATACAAGGAGAAGACTGATCAGAGATGCAGCCAAGAGGCCCATGATCACTCTGGATGAACTGCAGAGATCTACAGCTGAGGTGGGAGACTCTGTCCATAGGACAACAATCAGTCGTATATTGCACAAATCTGGCCTTTATGGAAGAGTGGCAAGAAGAAAGCCATTTCTTACAGATATCCATAAAAAGTGTCATTTAAATTTTGCCACAAGCCACCTGGGAGACACACCAAACATGTGGAAGAAGGTGCTCTGGTCAGATGAAACCAAAATTGAACTTTTTGGCAACAATGCAAAACGTTATGTTTGGCGTAAAAGCAACACAGCCCATCACCCTGAACACACCATCCCCACTGTCAAACATGGTGGTGGCAGCAGGGAAGAGGGAAGATGGTTCAAATTGATGGGAAGATGGATGGAGCCAAATACAGGACCATTCTGGAAGAAAACCTGATGGAGTCTGCAAAAGACCTGAGACTGGGACGGAGATTTTTCTTCCAACAAGACAATGATCCAAAACATAAAGCAAAATCTACAATGGAATGGTTCAAAAATAAACATATCCAGGTGTTAGAATGGCCAAGTCAAAGTCCAGACCTGAATCCAATCGAGAATCTGTGGAAGGAACTGAAAACTGCTGTTCACAAATGCTCTCCATCCAACCTCACTGAGCTCAAGCTGTTTTGCAAGGAGGAATGGGAAAAAATGTCAGTCTCTCGATGTGCAAAACTGATAGAGACATACCCCAAGCGACTTACAGCTGTAATCGCAGCAAAAGGTGGCGCTACAAAGTATTAACTTAAGGGGGCTGAATAATTTTGCACGCCCAATTTTTCAGCTTTTGATTTGTTAAAAAAGTTTTAAATATCCAATAAATGTCGTTCCACTTCATGATTGTGTCCCACTTGTTGTTGATTCTTCACAAAAAAATACAGTTTTATATCTTTATGTTTGAAGGTCGCAAAGTTCAAGGGGGCCGAATACTTTCGCAAGGCACTGTATGTGGATGATTTATAAAGCCAGGCACATTTAATAGTGAGGCTATTGATTATACACTTAATTAAATTGGGGTTTCCTCTCTCCTCAATTTTCTTAACACAATTAGGCTAAGGCAAGGGCTGTTTCCTTGTCTTTGCTGCTGCTGCCTCTGCCGCATTGTTCTTAATCCCAAAATGCTACTTGATTTGGCTATTATGCACATAGCAACATAGGGAAAGGTGCCAAATCTACGGCGCACTGAAGATTATGTTTTAGAACCGCAGACAGCGGCCGTATCCAATGCAGGAGAAACCTAATTTGTTATAAAATAATATTAGATTTATTAGTGCTATTATTTTTACATAATCTAACCATATACAATTGCAGTATTACATGTCTTAGAGTGATGGAAGAACCAGTGACTCAGTCAATAAAAAAGTGGTCAGATGAAGCAGATGCTGAGCTACAGGACTGTTTTACTAGCACAGACTAGAATAAGTTCCAGGATTCTTCTGATGGCATTGAGGAGTACACCACATCAGTTACTGGCTTAATCAATAAGTGCATCGATGACGTCGTCCCCACTGATTGTACATACATACCCCAACCAGAAGCCATGAATTACAGGCAACATCCGCACTGAGCTAAAGGCTAGAGCTGCCGCTTTCAAGGAGCGGGACTCTAACCCAGAAGCTTATAAGAAATCCTGCTATGCCCTCCAACAAACCATCAAACAGGCAAAGCGTCAATACAGGACTAAGATTGAATTGTACTACACTGGCTCTGACGCTCGTCGGATGTGGCAGGGCTTGCAAACTATGACAGACTAGAAAGGGAAGCACAGCCGAGAGCTGCCCAGGGACACAAGCCTACCAGACAAGCTAAATTATTTCTTGGCTCGCTTCGAGGCAAGTAACACTGAAACAAGCAAGAGAGCATCAGCTGTTCCAGATGACTGTGTGATTGCGCTCACCGTAGCCGATGTGAGTAAGACCTTTAAACAAGTCAAGTGGAATGTGTCTTCACTGACATTTTCAACGTCTCCCTGTCTCAGTATGTAATACCAACATGTTTCAAGCAGACCACCATAGCCCATGTGCCCAAGAACATTAAGGTAACCTGCCTAAATGACTACCGACCCGTAGCATTCATGTCTGTTGCCATGAAGTGCTCTGAAAGGCTGGTCATGGCTCACATCCACACCATTATCCCATAAACCCTAGACCCACCCCAATTTGCATACCGTCCCAACAGATCCACAGATGATGCAATCGCTATTGCACTCACACTGCCCTTTCACACCTGGACAAAAGGAACACCTATGTGAGAATGCTATTCATTGACTGCAGCTCAGCGTTCAACAACATAGTGCACTCAAAGCTCATCACTAAGTTAAGGACCCTGGGACTAAACACCTCCCTCTGCAACTGAATCCTGGACTTCCTGACGGGCCGCCCCAGGTGGTAAGGGTAGGTAACAACACATCCACCACGCTGATCCTCAACACGGAGGCCCCTCAGGGGTGCGTGCTCAGTCCCCTCCTGTACTCCCTGTTCACGCATGACTGTGCAGCCAGGCACGACTCCAACACCATCATTAAGTTTGCCGATGACACAACAGTGGTAGGCAACAACGACGAGAAAGCATATAGGGAGGAGGACAGAGACACCTCTTCCTTCTCTGGAAGCTGTAAAGATTTGGCATGGGTCCTTAGATCCTCAAAAGATTGACTAGCTGCATTACCTCTTGGTATGGCAACTGCCTGGCATGCAACCGCAAGGCACTACAGAGGGTAGTGTGAACGGCCCAGTATATCCAAGCCAAGCTTCCTGCCATTCAGGATCTCTATACCAGGCGGTGTCAGAGGAAGGCCCTAAAAATGGTCAAAGACTCCAGCCACCCTAGTCAGACTGGTCTCTCTGCTACCGCACGGCAAGTGGTACCCAGAGTTCCAAGTCTAGGTCCAAGAGGCTTCTAAACAGCTTCTACTCCCAAGCCACAAGACTACTGAACATCTAATCAAATGGCTACCCAGACTATTTGAATTGCCCCCCTTTTTACACCGCTGCTACTCTCTGTTATCTATGCATAGTCACTTTAATAACTCTACCTACATGTACAGTATATATTACCTCAATTACCTCGACTAACTGGTGCCCCCACACATTGACTCTGTACCCACCTGTATATAGCCTCGCTATTGTTATTTTACTGCTGCTCTTTAAGTAGTTGTTACTTTATTTATTTTTTTGGGGGGGGGATATTTTTATTAACTGTATTGTTGGTTAAGGACTTGTAAGTAGCATTTCACTGTTGTATTCTGCCAATGCGACAAATTATATCTGATTTAGATATTTGGGGGGGGGATTATTTTTTTTATACTTGGGGAAACAGTAATGCCTCAAACACAATTCAACAGTGAAATGGGCTACTTCTTTGTGAATTAATGAGGTGGAACACACCTAAATTCAAACTGTTAGAAAATAAAACTTGTTCCAAAATAATTTGAAATTGACAAGTTGAAACAGCCTATACTGTAGATAATTAGCAGTTAGCATGCCTTGGTTTAAGGGCAGCGTGGGTTAACTGTCCATTTTGGAACAGTGAGTGCATTGTGACATGACGCGCTGTGGCGACCATTAGAGATATTTTGAATTCACAAGTGAAAAGGTTAATGATACCTCAGCATGTAAATTGTGTTGGTCATGGTATCACTCCCTGACGAAGGCTAGACAAGACACGCCAAAACGTTTTTGAGTTTTAAAGATTTTGTTCAATTGAACATTCCACTGAAATGAAGGCATTTTAATTGTATGAAGAGTGCCTTGGTCCTCCACATTTTTGATGTGTTTGGTCATGTGTTGTTCCATGATTGCAAACAAATGTGGAACATAGAGGGGCAAGTGTTCAACAGATCCAACTGGTCTAACCATATTCACACTGAGAGTATTGTTCAACAGATGTCTTGTTGGAGGTCTGATGAACTGTGTTATAACACTGTAACACCGTCACGTTCCGATGGATAGCGTGATAAATTGACATTGAGTCAATGTCTCTTACAGTGTTGTTGATTAAGAGTGATTGCCATTGGCAACACGACCCTTCGTTCCCCCCTGATTTTACGTGCCTTTTTTTAAGTAGACCCATACTACGAACTAGTGATTCATCAGATCAAAAGCACAGCTCTCATAACACAACAAGCAATTAGGGTTTAGGACTAGCCACTTTACTAGTCACAAGGCTCAGCAGAGGGTACATATTAGAAGATTACAATTTGAAAGAAAAGAGCAGCTGCTTCTCCCTTCTGACCAATTGAACAACAGATTAATATCTCAATGGGACTTAACTGGTCAAAATAAAACTTAAAACAAAATATAAAGATGAGCGAGCGACATGGCTAACCCCTTTTCATATGCATAATATTTTGTGCTGCCTATTTCTACCTGACCTGACACACACACACACACACACACACACACACACACACACACACACGTGTCTGCACATAGACCGTGCAGCCAGTACAACTCAGCACAGCACCAGATTAATGGCTAACGTCTCCATGCCAACCATTGTCAGCTTTATCAGGCCAGCAGACATAGAGCGCAGATGCCAAGAGTCTTAAAGAGCAGACAGTTATAGCTCCATTTGATGTCCTGCAATCAAGGGTGAGAGGAAGGGGAGTGGAAGTGTGGGGGTTGGAAGAGGTAGGAGGGCCAAGAATTTAAGCCCAAGCAGAAGCCTGTGAATTTTCTCTGCAACAAATAGGTCCTTTTTGGAACACCATAAAAGCCTTTAGAAAATACAAACAAACACTCTGCCAAATGGAACTACTTTACCAATATGGTAACATTAATTCATCATGAAATACATATTACATTCATGGCACAAATTGCAAGATGCAACATACAGTATGTTTCTTAAAGCAGTTAATTAATTCTAATCGTCTAAGACATCTGTATTATATAACATCACCATTGTGGAACAGCAGTGTGCTAGCTAGGAAACACAGTCAGCCAGGAATGCAAAGACATTTGGATAGACAGTGTGTGAAACACAGTCCTACCATTTGTCAATATTTATGTGTGAGCAAATAGACAAGAGAAAACATTCACATGGAGACCAGACAAAGCAAGGGGACTCCTGTTGAACAAAAAGCACTTTACCAGGTTAACAGAAGGCGCCATTACTGGACAACTTAAAATGTGTTGTAGTCTTTATCTTCCTGTTGATCACACTTGGTCTGAATTGATGTGTACAGTTTGTGCTCATGCTATTGTCTAGTGTGACACATTTTTGCCTCACCAATGTGCTATTTAGGATAGGATGGACACATTGTGCTCTAGGGCATAATCAATGGGGGCCTGTCTGACTTAGATAGGGTCATACTGTAGTATGCTGTAATATCAATTATTCATCTCTGGATCAGAGCACACACACATGCACTCTCTCTCACACACACAACCAGACAGCATTTACATCTTCACTCACACCTCGCATTCCTGGTAATGTATCTAGGGCCATGTGCCTCTCCAGGTCCTGCTCTCTGGTCCCCATAGGTACAGGAACAGATGGAAAGGTCATTTGGCCCACATTTCCACGAAATTGGGCACATACATCTTTGTTTTTTTTCTTTACTTTATAAGAGAAACCCTGATAGATGGATGTGATGTGTTCTGCCACATACACTGGAGGACAAAGTGGGCCTCTTATTCACGTCAAAGCCTCAATGGCCGTCCAAGGGTAAGCATACTGGGGAAGCGATCCCTAATTCTCAGAGTAGACTATGTCTGAGAGGGCTGATTGGCAGCCTGGGGTGAGAGGGCTGACTGTCATGATGTGACGCCATCTTGCACTAGGAACTGAACTAAACAAATGTGAATGAAAATAATTAGTAGTACATATTTCCAATGTGTATTCAAACAATTTAGAGCTGTTTTTCTGCCCATAATCCCCCCCCCATTCCTCCATTTTGATTTATTCTCTTTGGGCAGGTGTTACCAGATGTAGGCTACCATGCATGGGAAACTCACATTTCATATTATGCAACGCGTGGACAGCAGCTCTGTTCGATACTGACACCACTGGCGCCAGTCAGTTTCACTCCATTGTGTTCCCTAGCCTCTTTGTTCAAGATTTCAGCAGGTGGTTTTCTCCTTGGAAGTGACAGCTAATCCAGCTACACTGCAGTGCTCATTGAAAAACAAGAAAGATAATGATGCTCCGCCCACTCAACTGCACACTTGCTCATTGGTAAGCTATAATGTCATGTGGGTGGGACATGTACTGTGTCATATACATCAGTCTTCCATTGCAGTGCGCTAACTGATAATGAAAATGTAGTGCTCCTTCAGACAGTGAGTCACATGGCCGTGGCAGGCAGACGGACATCAAGACATTCGATTGAATGTTGAAATTGGCAAAACGAGTGATTTAAGCGACTTTGAGCGTGGTATGATCGTCAGTGCCAGGCGTGCCGGATTCAATATCTCAGAAACGGCCACCCTCCTGGGCTTTCCGCGCTTGACAGTGTCTAAGGGTATACCGAGAATGGAGCGACAAACAAAGAAAAATCCAGTCAGGGGCAGTCCTGTGATTGAAAACAGCTCGTTGATGAGAGGTCGAAGGAGAATGGCAAGAATTGTATAAGCTAACAGACAGGCCACAAACAGACAAATAACGGCACAGTACAACAGTGGTGTGCAGAACAGCCTCTCGGAACGCACAACTCATTGATTGATCCTTGTCACGGATGGGCTATTGCAGCAGTCGACCACACCGGGAGACACTCCTATCAGCTAAAAACTAGACGAAGCGGCTTCAGTGAGCACGCATGCGATCACCAACACTGGATAGTTGAGGAGTGGAAAAACATTACCTGTCTGACGAATCTCAGTTCCTGTTGCATCATTCTGATGGCAGTCAGGATTTGGCATAAGCAGCATGAGTCCATAAACCCATCTCTCTGGTGTCAATGGTACAGGCTGCTGGTGATGGCATACCACCGTTCAATCTGCAGCAACTGGGCCAACATCCCGGTGGAACGTTTCCGGCTTCTAGAATCCATTCTCCAAAGAATTCAGGCTGTTCTGGAGGCAAAGGGGGGTCCGACCCGGTACTAGATGGTACTATATTCATATTCAAGTCTTTCAATACAGGTCTACCTATTGGATTAATGTTGGCAAATGCTCAAAGCACCTCTGTGGGACCACACTGGATTAACTCCTGTGTAATTGAAACCATCCAGACCAACTGTCTAGAGAGACCTAGATATCTGAGTGAGCTGGTTGGTATTCATCAAAGAGAAAGGGAAAGAGAGAGACAGAGAGAAAGAGATAGAAAGGAAGAGAGAGAGAGAGAAGGGGAGGGGAGAGAAGGGGGAGAGAAAGAAAGAGGAGAGAAAGGTAGAGATAGATAGAAAGACAGACTGAGAGGTCAAAGGAATTGTCTGTAGAGAGAGACAGGATTGTGTTGAGGCACAGATCTGGGATAGGGTCCCAAAAAATGTCTGCAGCATTGAAGGTCCCCAAGAACACAGTGACAACCGTCATTCTTAACTTCTTCGAGATAGGGGGCGCTCTTTTAATTTTTGGATAAAAAAACGTTCCAGTTTTAAACAAGATATTTTGTCACGAAAAGATGGTTGACTATGCATGTAATTGACAGCTTTGGAAATAAAAAACTCTGACGTTTCCAAAACTGCAAAGGTATTATCTGTGAGTGCTCCAGAACTAATGCTACAGGCGAAACCAAGATGAAATTTCATACAGGAAATGGTCCAGATTTTGAATGCGCTGTGTTCCAATGTCTCCTTATATGGCTGTGAATGCGCCAGGAATGAGCCTGCACTTTCTGTCGTTTCCCCAAGGTGTCTGCAGCATTGTGACGTATTTGTAGGCATATCATTGGAAGATTGACCATAAGAGACTACATTTACCAGGTGTCCGCCCGGTGTCCTCCGTCGAAATTATTGCGTAATCTCCAGCTCCATGTGCGTTCCATTTTCTTCAGAGGAGAAAGTCAACTGCCACGAAAGATTTATCATCGATAGATATGTGAAAAACACCTTGAGGATTGATTCTAAACCATGTTTGCCATGTTTCTGTCGATATTATGGAGTTAATTTGGAAAAAAGTTTGCGTTGTAATGACTTAATTTTCGGTTTTTTTCTTACCTAAACGTGATGAACAAAACGGAGCGATTTCTCCTACACAAATAATATTTTTTGAAAAACTGAACATTTGCTATCTAACTGAGAGTCTCCTCATTGAAAACATCTGAAGTTCTTCAAAGGTAAATTATTTTATTTGAATGCTTTTCTTGTTTTTGTGAAAATGTTGCATGCTGAATGCTAGGCTTAATGCTATGCTAGCTATCAATACTCTTACACAAATGCTTGTTTAGCTATGGTTCAAAAGCATATTTTGAAAATCTGAGATGACGGCGTTGTTTACAAAAGGCTAAGCTTGAGAGCAAATATATTTATTTCATTTCATTAGTGATTTTCATTAATAGTTAACGTTGCGTTATGGTAATGAGCTTGAGGCTATAAATAGGATCCCGGATACAGGATTGCTCGTCGCAACAGGTTAAATGGAAGAAGTTTGGAACCACCAAGACTCTTCCTAGAGCTGGCCGCCCGGCCAAACTGAGCAATCAGGGGAGAAGGGCCTTGGTCAGGGAGGTGACCAAGAACCTGATGGTCACTTTGACAGAGCTCAAGATTTCCTCTGTGGAGATAGTTGTCCTTCTGGAAAGTTCTCCTATCTCTGCAGCACTCCACCAATCAGGCCTTTATGGTAGAGTGGCCAGACAGAAGCCACTTCTCAGTAAAAGGCACATGACAGCCCGCTTGGAGTTTGCCAAAGGGCACCTAAAAGACTCTTAAACCATGAGAAACAAGATTCTCTGGTCTGATGAAACCAATATTGAACTTTTTGGCCTGAATGCCAAGCGTCACGTCTGAAGGAAACCTGGCACCATCCCTACGGTGAAACATGGTGGTGGCAGCATCATGCTGGGACTGGGAGACTAGTCAGGATCGAGAGAAAGAGGAACGGAGAAAGGCATTGCTTGCTGTTTGGGGTTTTAGGCTGGGTTTCTGTACAGCACTTTGAGATATCAGCTGATGTACGAAGGGCTATATAAATACAATTTGATTGATTGATTGATCCTTGATGGAAACCTGCTCCAGAGCACTCAGGACCTCAGACTGGTGCAAAGGTTCACAGGACAACAGCCCTAAAGCACACAGCCAAGACAACGCAGGAGTGGCTTCGGGACAAGTCGTTGAATGTCCTTGAGTGGCCCAGTCAGAGCCTGGCCTTGAACCCGATCAAACATCTCTGGTGAGACCTAAAAATAGCTGTGCAGCGAAACTCCCCATCCAACCTGACAGAGCTTGAAAGGATCTGCAGAGAAGAATGGGAGAAACTCCCCAAATACAGGTGTGCCAAACATACCCAAGAAGAGTTGAGGCTGTAATCACTGCCTAAGGTTCTTCAACAAAGTACTGAGTAAAGGGTCTGAATACTTATGTAAATGTGATGTTTAATTTTTGAAATAAATATACATTCATTTCTAAAAACCTGTTTTTGCTTTGTCATTATGGGGTATTGTGTGTAGATTGACGAGAGAGAAAAAACTATTTAATCCATTTTAGAATAAGGTTGTAAAGTAACCAAATGTCAAAAAAGGGAAAGGGTCTGAATACTTTCCAAATGCACTATAGAGAAACAAAGATAAATCTGGCAAACACCTTGAAAAACAGCTAGCTGTTTGATTTATACCTAGACCTTCTCTAGCCTTTCCTACCCAGCCATGCGTTATCAATGCCATATGTAGCTCACACCACACCCGACTGAGTATGCAGTGATATTTCATGAGTTCACACATCTAGTCATCCACCAATATCACAGTTCTAACAGTGTTCATTACTCTATGTTAGGGAGTGGGCAGGAGAGAGCTGTGATGAGAGGATAGGATGTGAACTTTGTAGGAAGAGTTGAACCCAGGTTTTGTGTGTGTTTGGTATGTTGTCACAGCTGGATCCAGTTCAGAGGAACACAAGTGACTTTGAGGAAAGCTCTCGAGCTCAGCTGGGATGGTTCAACTGACCGTCAAGTCTGCAACAGTAAACTCAACACTCCATGTTGGTAAAGAAAATACGGCTATAGTTATTGATTCAAAATGTGACGTAACCCTCAAATATATTTTGGGAATATATATTCTTAGACATCTAATAAAATAAAATGTTATTGGTCACATATGCCGAATACAAGAGGTGTGAACCCCTAACCAACAGTGCAGTTTGAAGAAAAAAAATGGGAATAAAATACAAATAACAATAAGAAATAAAAGTAACAAGTAATTAAAGAGCAGCAGTAAAATAACATTAAATTTTCAATGGCTTTCAATTTGCTGAATCCTATTATTAGGCTACGAATTACCTATTTTTTTCACTTGTTTGCTTGATATTGCAACGCCCTTATTTACCTTGCACAACTAAGAGAAACGTGGCTTCCTGTGCTGGAGGTCCCTCCCCCTTCCACATCACCTGATGTGGGTTGTTTGAGAACTGAAGTATGGACTTGGTATGCTGGTCGTTTGACTGTCTTGCTCAAATACTGCACCACCCTTATGACAGATACAGACACGCCGAAGTTGTAGGCCATAGCAAATGCATCAGCTGTGCCTAAGCATGTTCTAGGCGTATCAACCCTTTCAGTGTATCCAAAGAAGATGAATGATCCTTCGCATTGTATGGGGCTGGGCATATTGAATATCACCTTTTGCATTAACACTAAAAGCTGTATTTCTTACAACTCACTGTACTATTAAGGGACACACCATAGCAGGGCTGGCTCTCGCCTTTTGTGGGCCCTAAGCAAGATTTGGTTGGGAGCCCTAAGCGAGAAGACCTTCTGTATTCTGCTATTCTAAATCTCAACAGTAAATTGAGACCCTGACTGAGTTACTAAAAATAATATTATAATATTTGGGGGGGGGGGGTTGAGGGTCCCTTAGCGGCCTTGGACCCCAAGTGACCGCGGGCCCCAAGTGACCGCTTTTGTCACTTATGCCTGGAGTCATTTCATAGATAATATATATTACTCCTTTACTTACTTTTGTCTTTGAAATATAGTCTAAAGCTAGTAGCATCCCTTTAACTGCTATGAGACCAGGCAGAGACTCTAGCAGCCAGGAGCTGTGATGACTAAGCAGATTCACAGTCATCACAGCTCATGACTGCTAGACTCTCTGCCTGGACTATTCCATTCCTTTGCCTTGACTTACAGAGCTAGGCTGCTAGCAATGTCTATTAAATCCATGCAGTACAGCTAGCTAGCTGGAGCTTGAACTATATAAGCAACCAGATTTCAACCCAATTGGACACTAACACCAAGCCCAAACCAATTTTATTAATTTGAGGACAGGTCAAAAAGCATTAAACCTTTTAGCTAATTTGTCCTATTGAGCTAGCTTGCTGTTGCTAGCTAATTTGTCCTGGGATATAAACGTTGAGTTGTTATTTTACCTGAAATGCACAAAGTCCTCTACTCCGGCAATTAATTCACACATAAAACGGTCAACCAAATCGTTTCTAGTCATCTCTCCTTCTTCCAGGGTTTTTCTTCTTTGGACTTTATATAGCGATTGGCATGTGACGCGAGCAGTATGGTCAGCATGATATGGGAGATTCTGGAGCGGCACCCAGGACTGCGTTTTTCACAACCATCAACAAAACACCAAATTGTGGAATAATGGTGTCGCATCCCTCTTGATTTTCAGACACTTGTACTATGCCAAGGCACATTGAAGATGTTCTCGTGTCTCGTGGTGTCCCAACGCCCTATTAAGACACTTTACGTTGGTGTTTCCTTAATTTTGGCAGTTAGGGGGTAAAGGCACGTACGGTTAGCCTAAGTTCTACATAACCAACGATACTGCATTTTTTTAAAAACACACTGCAGAAAAGTAGTACTTGAAAGTAAATAAAATAAACAAATTAAGACAAAACATAGTTTATACAAATAAACATTAAATCCCATTACTATTGTAAAATGTCAGTCTAAAACATTTAGTTAGGCTGTTAGACATGCAAAGCCGCTCAAACATTGGCAAACTCCTGACAAAACATATATATAGGGCTTGTATATAGGGCTTTATACATACATAGGGCTTGGCAGTATACAAAATACAATTTTGTTAAGACATGTAGCTAGCTAGCTAGGTGAACAATTAACCATAAACCCAACTCATGACATTACTACTTGGCATGAATCTGCAGGTAGCTAACCAACCAAGTCCAATGTTATCTAGCTAACATCAGGCTATAGCTAGCCAAGCAAATGGGTCTGAGATACGAATAATGAGATAATACCAGCCAGCAAGCCAGCCAGCTAGCGTTAGCTAGCTAGCTAGGTAAACAATGAACTATAATCCCAACTCATGACATTACTGCCCTGCATGAGTCTGCAGGTAGCTAGCTAACCAACTAGGTGAAATGTTAGCTAGCTAACATTAGTCTATAGCTAACCAAGGTGTTTTCTAGATCTCCTTAGCAATCACACAGTCCTCCAGAAAGTGGAGTTTACGCAGTTTCATTACACAATACATTTTTTTAAAGCTGCGTTAGACAAGATTATCTAGACATACAATGGCTTGCGAAAGTATTCACCCCCTTGGCATTTTTCCTGGATGCAGTCTATCACAGTGCCATCCGTTTTGTTACCAAATCACCTTATACCACCCACCACTGCGACCTGCGATCTAGTCAGCTGGCCCTCGCTACCTATTCGTCACCAGACCCACTGGCTCCAGGTCATCTACAAGTCTATGCTAGGTAAAGCTCCGCCTTATCTCAGTTCACTGGTCACGATAACAACACCCACCCGTAGCACACGTTCCAGCAGGTGTATCTCACTGATCATCCCCAAACCCAACACCCCATTTGGCCGCCTTTCCTTCCAGTTCTCTGCTGCCAGTGACTGGAACGAATTGCAAAAATCGCTGAAGTTGGAGACTTTTATTTCCCTCACCAACTTTAAACATCAACTATCTGAGCAGCTAACCGATCGCTGCAACTGTACATAGTCCATCTGTAAATAGCCCACCCAATCTATCTACCTCATCCCCATACTTTTTACATTTTTTATTTACTTTTCTGCTATTTTGCACACCAGTATCTCTACTTGCACATCATCATCTGCTCATTTATCACTCCAGTGTTAATCTGCTAAATTGTAACTATTCGCTCCTATAGCGTATTTATTGCCTACCTCCTCATGCCTTTTGCACACACTGTATATAGACTTTCTTTTTTCTACTGTGTCATTGATTTGTTTATTGTGTTATTGGATTGTTTATTGTTTACTCCATGTGTAACTCTGTGTTGTTGTCTGTCACACTGCTTTGCTTTATCTTGGCCAGGTCGCAGTTGCAAATGAGAACTTGCTCTCAACTAGCCTACCTGGTTAAATAAAGGTGAAATAAAATTTAAAAAATCAACTGTGTTTGTGCAAAATGTCTGCCCCCCTGTAAACAACCTTTTTCATAGGAATATAGTTTAATATCCCTGATTTACTGAGAGAAAACATAGCTAGCTAATATAGCCTGATACCAATGCTGGTGTAGCCCTAAATCAGCATGTTGTTTGTGCAACAGTATCTTCTAAATCAGAGAAAATCAGAAAATCCAAAAAATGTAATGTAGCCAAAGAATATAAGGTCCCACTCCCCTGGGTAACACTGACCAACACTTTGGTTCCTTCCCTGTCACAATAAAGTCTGCATAGAGATCCTATTAATACTGCAATTCCTAATGCTTTGAATGCTTCCCTGGCTTTTTCATTTGTCAAACAACACCGTATTTAAGTGACACTTTTACATTGTAACTATAGAATTGAATTAATCATTATATTTCCATGATTCCAACTAATGTCACCCATGTTTTTTGATCTCAATCGCAAGTCAAATTGAAATTGCAATATTTGGTTAACAATAAGGCCTCGATTTTTGCCCATATTGTGCAGCCCTACGTGGCAGTGTGGAAATTATCTAATGACATAAGTTTGACTGAACAGTATAAAACAATCCGAATGGAGACCTACCCATTGAAATCACTTAGAATGTATGGGTTGCCACCCTACAGTCACGCACAAATCATAAAGCAAATTTAGAACTTTTATTATTCAAAAACATAAAATACCCTCAAATATCATCGTACCCACAAACATTTGAAAAAATTGCCCAGCCCTCCATTGCAAGGAACTTCAAAGCAGTTTTATCTTTTAAAAAATTGTGTATCTGGTGGTAGTGGATGTGTACTATCAAAGATGGAATGTTTACAAGATAGCTGTTCCTCTGTTGATGTGATGGAACTTTATTCCATCCTTCCCCGCACTGGTATTTTAAATGAGAGGAAGTAGCGGATGTTACACAATTATTTGAAAACCAATTGGACTTTAAAATGTACAGTGTGATTGAGTACTTTAGTACCACTGTACACAGTGTTGACAGTTCCTCTACATGCAGCTAAGGAATGGCTTGGGGGTACTTCAATTATCTTTCCATTTACCATAGTGAGAGAGTAGTAGAACTGGTCGGAATTTAAGAGAGACCGTTTGATTAGATCTCAAAGACATGTTTGATAGAACTGTCAGCGTCCATCAATCAAGGAACCCTTGATTTATGAGTAAGAAGATGGCTGAATGTCATCCAGTAATGAACCACTGTACATTTGGAATCAAATCTTAACGATGAACGTTGACTGATTCTAACAGCGGTGTCACATTTTTTCCACTTTTCCATTTTTCCTCCTGTCAATGTGATTAACAACAGATGTGGTGTATGGCCACAGGAAATAATTAGTTTATAGGATTCTGGACCGCTATCCGTCAGTGCTTTGTAAGAGTTGCCAGCTGTAATTGATTTGCCAGCTGTTGTGGTAATGCATTATCACTTATAACATATAAATATGGGCCAAACTTAGTTATAACAGTTATCACAAGAGTGATACTGAGGCTTTGTTTCCATGTGACGCAATGCAATGAGTTGAAGATTCATCTCTAGGACAAGCTATTAGACTCTAGGTCTAACACTAATGAGCACATGATAAGGAGAGTACATTACCTTTCTGTAGATGAATAATGTCCGGGAAGTTGGCGAGTAGGCCCTGGTAGAGTGACAGTTTGTCCAGCATGTGGAAGAGGTCATACTTAGGTTGCTCCGCAAACATTTCCCCAATGTTTTCGTAAGTACGTCCCGTGTGGGAGATGGCGGTGTTGAGGCCTTCCGAGCAGTGGGGAGGGTCCAGCATGAAAGCCTGACTGACGTTCTGGAAGGCATTCCCCAGCCGCTGAAATTCCTTCCGGAAGCCTCCGAGGTGCTTCCGCACCAGTTCTGAGGCCACATGTGTAAGCTGCATGACGCTGTCATCCATTTTCTTGGCGAAGGACTTGAAGGAGTCCACACGTTCCTCCACGTCCTGCAGGTCCTGGTGCTCATTTGGGATCTGGAAGGTGAGCATAAAGTTGGCGCCCATCATCTCGTCCTTCTCTGCCCGCCTTTTGCCCAGCTTCCACTGCTTGTCGT
Organism: Oncorhynchus keta; assembly: GCF_023373465.1. Lineage (NCBI taxonomy): Eukaryota > Metazoa > Chordata > Actinopteri > Salmoniformes > Salmonidae > Oncorhynchus > Oncorhynchus keta. Next base: position 7,234,974 of record NC_068437.1, read on the forward strand.
CGGCGCACATGAGGAAGTGCTCGAAGCCCTCGTACTGCGACAGGACCGGGTGGCTAGTCATGTGGTCCATCCAGAGGATCAGCCGCCTCTTGCGCTTCTCGATGAAGTCCTCTTCGAAGCGCCCTGTTGCCTGTTTCTCGGGCAGGTGGGGCACGGAGATGACGGTGAACTTGTGCAGTAGACGGTTGTACAACCAGTCGAAGTGCTTGTAACGCCGGTACACAGGCCTCGCATTGTGGCTTGGGGTCACTCGGTACGATATGTAGGTCTTGATGCCTTTGAACTTGGTCTGCTTGGTAGGGTCCTCGATGGAGCAAGAGAAAGGTGTGGGGCTTTCTTTCCATTGAGGCCCTTTGGGGCCCATCTCAATGGTGTACGACTCCGCTATCTTAGCGTTCATGGGCACATCGCCCAACACAAAAGCTTCCACCCCTGAGCGGACAAAGCTAGAGAATCGGTTCAAGTTCCTGCCCACCATACTGCCCTTCCGCGAGCTGGAGATGCTGTCCTGCCTCTCCATGTAAGGTTTGGCTCGATAGTGGACATTGGGGTTGTTGGAGTGGGGGCTCTGATGGGAATGTCCATTTGCGCCACTGCGGCCATCATCGTCCACCACTGTGGAACTGTCATCCCAATCATCCCAGTCATCATCATCGTCGTCATAGTAACCTTGTTGCATGTGAAAGGGCGTGTTTGGGGCGGAGGGGAAATATGAGGAGTCATTGCCTGGAGAACCCACCGGGCTTATGGAGCAGTCTGTCAGGTTGGAGTTGGAACGAGGGCGGATTACTTCCACGTAAGAGGCCGGGAAGAGACCTCTCTGTCCTTTACTGTTCTCCCCTTGTAACCAGCCATCTACAGAGTTATCGTCAAAGATAACCAGTTCCTCATTCTCCTGTATGCTGATCTCCTCTTTGTTTTCACTTTGGAAAGTGTAGAGTGCCTTGCCTTTCATCGACATTTTGACTCTCTGATGAAAATCATATGCACACGCTGCCTAAAATCATTGTGATGCTGCTACCCTTGAGCACACCATTTTAACACACAAATAGGTGATGTCTAGATTGTTGAACTATAGCCCTACTATTTCAGCTCATTTCAACTGTAGTCACCAACACTTGTTTGAATCAATAAGAGATGGTGTGAAAGAGTTATGTAAATCTAATGGTATTGTGCTGGAACGCCACAACAACTGTCAAATGGCATAAACACTGATCTGTGCTCATGCACTATAACACGATAACAACCTTAGTGCTATAACTGGTTTAACTCCCTAAAAAACAGCTAGTGCAGTATCAAGCTGGGTATATCTACGACTCGATTACACAAGTGTTGGGTTTGTTTTCTATACTGTGCCAAGAATCTTGTCAATCTTTTTAGTAGGCCTGTGGACTGCTTACAAAACCAGTAACATCGAATTGCAAATGGTTTTCAGTGGTTGTGCGAATCCATTCCTGTACACATACAATTATTAACAAGGAATATGGGCTATTTACTTTGGTATTCTTACTGCAAATATCATTTGCAAACTGGATAAATTGCTTAATACCACATGCCATGCACCAACTGCCTACTACATCAATAGCATATTCCTATCGATAGCCTTATGTCCCATTAGCCTAAACGTTTTCTTTGTTTCTATTGAGGATATCCAAGCTTTACCTTCGATACTTGAAACTGCAATTAAACTTGTGGGCTATCGCAACTTGTAACTCCTCAGTCCATGCATCACCCCAGCAATGACATACCGGTTCACCCGAAAACTCGTTTTCACCAAGAAGCAATTGCAAACATTCGTCTATTCGTTGTAATCCTGAAGAATAGTTTGATTGTTATCCTTGCGTGTGATAAAGTCCTCGAACACAGACTTGCTGTACATCCCACCGACCTGGTCAAACATCATCAAAATATTTTGTTTCCAGCACAAAGACAAAGTGCCCCGGGTGGAAGAAACCATTCAGCGCCGAGTGAGATGAGTAATGATATCTCAGACTAGTGCATTCTGGTCTTGATCGACATTCCTTGGACTTGCTCCACTTCCCCGCTAAACAGGTTATTGTCTATCTTGATCTGTTTCCTTTAATACAAAAAAGATTAAGCATTATTAGCTAATTATTAGGGTCTGCGATTAAAGCAAAGCATAGACTACTTCTTGGAGGTTGTTCCTATACGTTCTGTAACAAAGTAACTATTTCCATGACGCTTGACATGGACAATAAAACATATGTGACGCTAACCACAATAACGATTAGCCACAAGTGGAATTTACGGTTTGCCTGCAAAAAAATAAAAGTCCGAAATTGAAAGTGAAGCAAACAGATACAAATAGTGGAATCATGCAATATTTGGACTGGATAACAAGGTTAGAATGTTATTATATAAATTCGACAAAAGACAATAATTAGTTCATTTGACATTCAAAAATTCAAAAATCTGTTGAAATCTCACTGATGTATTAAACTTCAATTGCATTGGGGGCATACTTAATACAGTGAGCTACAAAAGTATTTGGACAGTGACACATGTTTTGTTGTTTTGGCACTCTACTCCAGCACTTTGGATTTTAAATTATACAATCACACAGAGTGTGATTAAAGTGTAGACTGTCAGCTTTAATTTGAGGGTATCTTCATCCATATCGGGTGAACCATTTAACAATTATAGCACTTTTTGTACACAGTCTCTCCATTTTATGGGACCCAAAGTATTGGGACAAAATGCACTTATATGTGTATTGAAGTATTAAAAAGTAAATAATTTGGTTCCAAAATGGATGAAAATATCCTCAAATTAATGCTGACAGTCTGCGCTTTAACCTCATAGTTATTGTATCATTTCAAATCCAAAGTGCTGGAGTGCAAAGCCAAAACAGAGAAAAATGTCTCACCGTCCCAACACTTTTGGAACTCAATGTATTTCACACCTATGGATTGGGTATCCATGAAATGGGGTATTAGTCGACACAGCGACACCCACAGAACAAAATTGTGATGAGTTTACACAAATATTAGCGTCATAGCTCTTATTGTGGGACTTTGACTGTGGGGAATCACCTCCCTATCCAGCCTATTGTGTGTATTAACCTTTATATTGCACTATACAGCCGTATCTATGGATTGTGGAATAAATGGGATATGAGTCAACTCAGTGTTACCCACAGAACACAATTATTCACATTCCAAGCCTGTTTCGGGTAATCTAGTCCAAATATGGCATGGTTTCACAATTTGTATCCGTTTGCATGACTTTCATTGGGGGACCTTTATTATGAAGGAGAACCGCAAAAGCAACTATTGTGGATGATCGTTATTGTGGCTAGCTTCACACAGGTGACAAAAGACGACGTTTTTTTTCTTCATTGAGGTCTTTTATCCATTCTCTGAAATGCAAGAAATCAGCTCTATACTGCCCCCAGCATGAGAAACATAACAACATGAAGAAATGAATATGCTTTTCTCATAAATAAATTATTTTCATTTACATATAAGCTATTTTTTTTATTTTGTATTTATTTAACATTTATTTAACAAGGCAAGTCAGTTCAGAACAAATTGTTATTTACAATGATGGACAACCAAAAGGCAAAAGGCCTCCTGCGGGGATGGGGGCTGGGATTAAAAATTGTAAATTGAATATATATATATATATAAATATAAGACAAAACATACATCACAACAAGAGAGACAACACAACACTACATAAGAGAGACCTAAAAACAACAACATAGCAAGGCAGCAACACATGACAACACAGCATGGTAGCAACATAACAATACAACAACATGGTAGCAGCACAAAACATGGTACAAACATTATTGAGCACAGACAACAGCACAAAGGGCAAGAAGGTAGAGACAACAATACATCACACAAAGCAGCCACAACTGTCAGTAAGAGTGCCCATGATTGAGTCTTTGAATGAAGAGATTGAGATAAAACTGTCAGAGTTTGAGTATTTGTTGCAGCTCGTGACTACCTCAAGCTCTAAACCCTCAGAGGTAGTAATCACACCTGTGGGCAGAAGGGCATTCATCTTACCAAACCACATGACCTTTGTTTTGGAGGTGTTCAGAACAAGGTTAAGGGTAGAGAAAGCTTGTTGGACACTAAGAAAGCTTTGTAGTAGAGCATTTAACACAAAATCCGGGGAGGGGCCAACTGAGTATACGACTGTATCATCTGTATATAAATGGATGAGAGAACTTCCTACTGCCTGAGCTATGTTTTTGATGTAAATTGGGAAGAGATTTGGGCCTAGGATTGAGCCTTGGGGTACTCCCTTGGTGACAGGCAGTGGCTGAGACAGCAGATTATCTGACTTTATACACTGCACTCTTTGAGAGAGGTAGTTAGCAAACCAGCCCAAAAACCCCTCAGAGACACCAATACTCCTTGTCCGACCCACAAGAATGGAATGGTCTACCGTATCAAAACCTTTGGCCAAGCCAATAAAAATGGCAGTGATATTGATGATTGATGATGATGATGTTGATGTGATTGTGGAGTAGCCTATAGGCTATGAAGATTATGAGAAAGATACTGCCATTTGCAATATTTGAGATTGAAACAATAAAATGTCAATCAATATTTGTTTCCTACTCCTCTACATGACCTTTGCTTGTGTAAGTTGTTGACAGAAATGTCAGCATTTAATGTGAGGATGGATGAAAATCCTAACGAATTTGTTTTGCACCGTACTGTAGAGCTATTGACATTTAATGCCCGTGTACACTATATACGGCTCCTGTACACTAGCACGCGTGCGTCTTAGGCCACCCAGAGTGGCTCACTTGTGGGCATGTTGGCAGCATATGGTATCATTTGTGCATCAAGAATTCAGCATAGCAAGTTGTATGAAGGTCTGGTTATTAAATGGGTAAATAGTTTAATCCATTCTCCATTTCATGAATTTGTTCTCAGGTAAATAGTAATATGCTCTAAAATTCTCTGGTGACTAACAAACTTTGCTCCCCTGTTTCCAATCATCCAAAAGGCTAGGATAACCTATTCAAGTAAGTAAATACATTTAGAAAAAAAATTAAAAACCGATGTATTATTAGCTAACTAGCTACAGTGCAGGCAAATTCAAATGAGCTGCTAACGTAGCTAGCTAGCCATCTAGTCAACTTCACATACTGTATAGGTAGCTGGCAAAGTTAATTAAATATCACCAGCTACCTAACTTCATATTAGCTAGCTATCTTGATGTATTATTCACTGTGGTTTTCAGTCCTGGTCCTGGAGAATCAAAGGGGTGCACATTTTTGTTTTTGCCTTAGCACTACACAGCTGATTCAAATGATCAACTCATCATCAAGCTTTAAGTTGTATTTATGTATTCATTTGTGATGCTATCCTTGACATGATCCTGCTATTGTCACACGCACATGCATTTATCATGATTTGTTATCAGGGATATTATACTTTAGTAATCCACAATAACCTGGTGATGTAAAAGTCTAATAATTACATTATTCCTACATATACCTTGTAACTGTAGATTCCTTCAAAATGATTGCCTACAGTTACCATGTAGGACACTGCAAGGTTGAATGACCAGGGCCATCTGGGACTGCCTCCTGGAGGAATTCAGGCATGTGAAGGCTACCTGTGTCCTGCATAACTTCAGGAGGGGACCTGCAGCTTACCGCCATCCTGCTGCTCGGCAGGATGTTTCAAGGATGGGGACCAACAACGCAGCAAGAAAGGCAATCTGTGTAAGGGAGATCTTCACCTCCTACTTCTTCAAAGAGGGTGCTGTTCCCTGGCAACACCATAGACTACACTGCACAACCAAAGGCTCTTTCAAGAGCCATCCACATTGCAATAAGAGTATTCTTCCATTTACTTAGAAATGTCAACTGCAGTTATTCAATTCCCAGTTTATCTCCACTTGATTTCTACTTCTCAGGTGAGTAGTGTCCACTGCATGTATACTTCGGATTTTGGCAAATTTAGTACGACATCCGGGAACTTTTGGCATATTAACTATATCCGTACTATGGCCAATAATCATTATAGATACTCAATTCACGTCACAAATAATAAAGTTAGTGCGGTTAGTATGAGTATTCGAACACAGCTAGTGACAGTACCAAGAGAGTTAACTCCATGCGGTGTCCTGACAACACACCATGGCAGTTAGAATGGTACAGCATTGCTTTGGGTATATCTGGTGTACGTGCGTGTGACTTCCTTTTTAGTTAAATTGTTTTTTTTTTGGTATTAATATTCATTTTTTATATTGCAGAAAAAACAGCATACAAACAAGAAGTATACAAACAGACAATAATAACATATGCTATGGGTACAACAAATGACAGATTATACAAAGACCTTATAAGATGCACACGTATTGATTGTTTTAACAGCTTTCTTATTAGAAGAATGTAGAATAGTCTTAATGTACTGTATGAATTCCTTATAGAAAACACGAAAGAGTGTTTTTTTATTACTGAATTTACATTTATGAATATGACATTTTCCATTAGCACAATTAGATTTATGAGGTAAAATAGTTTTTCTTTATCATTTTTATAGTTAAATCATAAAGAATATTAACAATTACAAACTTTCAATATCTTTCCATAATTCTTTACATGTAGAAAATGATAAAATAAATGCAAAAAACTGTTTCTGGATGCTCAACACAAAAAGTACAGCTAATGTTAATGTCTTTTTTGAGTTTCTTCAGGTAATGATTCACAGGGTAATACTTATGGATCATTCTGAAAGAGACTTCTTTGACCTGGTTAACAAGCAGGTATTTGTGTGGTAATAACCAGACTTTTTCCCAACAGATATTATTGACAAATGTTTTCGAGTAAATGATAAGGAATGGATAGAATATCCCTTTGAAATAAAGCACGTATAGATCTGTTGTTCTGAGGGAGCAAGGAGAAACACATTTTTCCTATTGGAGAGTCAACTGGATTAAGCAAGGGTAGGTCAAGAAATTGAGGTCTGTTTATAATGTGTGTGACTTCCATGTCCACTCCTGCTCTGGCGCTTGACGTCACCAGTCTACTAACTTCCGGTCCTGGCAACACATCTTTACGCACACCTGCGTCTCGTCATCAGTCACAACTGGACTTCATTACTCACGCTTTATATAGCACTCTTTTGTTATCAGTCATCAGGTAGTATGGTTTATGTTTCTATGTCAGACCCGTCGCTTGTTTTGTATCGCGCCATGGTCGTTATTATTAAACTCACTAATTAGGACCACATTAATTTACCACTTCATTGTACAGTGTAGGCAAGGGTAATTTCCCCCCGAATTTAAGTGATAGCATCCACATGATCCACATACTTGAACCTCGTTTCCCCAGCCACAAAATATAAAAAATATTTTTTTAAACGAATAAAGATAAATTGGAAAAAACAATTTTACATTGTAGAATATTTATTCATATAAAACAGTTTTCTATTATTCAATTTAAAGGAGTGGATCAGAAAATGTAATACTTGAGAGACTGAAATGAATAAAATATTATTCAAATTAAATGAGTTTATTAGATCATTAGACTGATAAGTGTTGCACGGACCAAAAACACTCGAAGATCTCACTAAACATACTATCAACCCAGATAACTTGGGAATGAAGTTGCCAGCAAATACAAAGTTGCCAATGTCTTTGCAAATTATTATTTGTTTACTTTAACTAGGCAAATCAGTTAACCTCTCTGCGCACTGAACCCGTTAGCGGGATTAAATTCGACAACATACGGTGATCTCTACATAAATAGTCATATTAAACATTCATGAAAATACAAGTGTATCACATGGGTCGAAAGCCTAGAATCTTGCTAATCCAACTGCGTTGTCAGATTTAAAAAAGGGTTTACTGCGAAAGAATACGATGCGATTATCTGAGAACAAAGCCCCATTAGAAAATAACTATTTCAACCAGCACAGGCGTAACAACATCACAAATTGCAATAAAATTAATTGTTTACCTTTGACGATGTTCCTCTGTTTGCAATCCCAATGCTCATTGTTACACAATGAATGGTCTTTTGTTTGATAAAATCAATTTTTATAGCCTAACACGAAACATTTTGTGAACCGCTTGTGTTGTGAATTCCGTCTCATTCTATTTTTGACACACATTCGATGTAAATACACACACTAAACGTGACTTTTCCAGTCATGTTTGGTTTCATTGCAATCAACTGGTTTGTTTGTAACACAACCAAATGTGATGGGTCATTTTGCGGGACGTTTTGACTGAAAGAAACCGATTTGAAGACAACAAGTAATGACATCATTGTGCACCAATGATATGACTGCTGTTTCGTTGATTGACTGTATTTTAACCCAATGACCACTGATCGTCTTGAAATCTAGCTGAGTAGATAGCCAATGAGCTGAGGTAAACGGCAATACAGTGGGGCAAAAAAGTATTTAGTATTTAGTGGAAAATAAGTATTTGGTCAAAAACAAAAGTTTATTTCAATACTTTGTTATATACCCTTTGTTGGCAATGACAGAGGTCAAAGGTCTTCACAAGGTTTTTACACACTGTTGCTGGTATTTTGGCCCATTCCTCCATGCAGATCTCCTCTAGAGCAGTGATGTTTTGGGGCTGTTGCTGGGCAAAACAGACTTTCAACTTCCTCCAAAGATGTTCTATGGGGTTGAGATCTGGAGACTGGCTAGGCCACTCCAGGACCTTGAAATGCTTCTTACGAAGCCACTTCTTCGTTGCCCGGGCGGTGTGTTTGGGATCATTGTCATGCTGAAAGACCCAGCCACATTTAATCTTCAATGCCCTTGCTGATGGAAGGAGGTTTTCACTCAAAATCTCACGATACATAGCCCAATTCATTCTTTCCTTTACACGGATCAGTCGTCCTGGTCCCTTTGCAGAAAAACAGCCCCAATGCATGATGTTTCCACCCCCATGCTTCACAGTAGGTATGGTGTTCTTTGGATGCAACTCATTCTTTGTCCTCCAAACACGACGAGTTGAGTTTTTACCAAAAAGTTATATTTTGGTTTCATCTGACCATATGACATTCTCCCAATCTTCTTCTGGATCATCCAAATGCTCTCTAGCAAACTTCAGACGGGCCTGGACATGTACTGGCTTAAGCAGGGGGACACGTCTGGCACTGCAGGATTTGAGTCCCTGGCGGCATAGTGTGTTACTGATGGTAGGCTTTGTTACTTTGGTCCCAGCTCTCTGCAGGTCATTTACTAGGTCCCCCCGTGTGGTTCTGGGATTTTTGCTCACTGTTTTTGTGATCATTTTGACCCCACGGGGTGAGATCTTGCGTGGAGCTCCAGATCGAGGGAGATTATCAGTGGTCTTGTATGTCTTCCATTTCCTAATAATTGCTCCCACAGCTGATTTCTTCAAACCAAGCTGCTTACCTATTGCAGATTCAGTCTTCCCAGCCTGGTGCAGGTCTACAATTTTGTTTCTGGTGTCCTTTGACAGCTCTTTGGTCTTGGTCATAGTGGAGTTTGGTGTGTGACTGTTTGAGGTTGTGGACAGGTGTCTTTTATACTGATAACAAGTTCAAACAGGTGCCATTAATACAGGTAACGAGTGGAGGACAGAGGAGCCTCTTTGTCTTGTTCTGACCTTTATTTCCTTTGTTTTGTCATTATTTAGTATGGTCAGGGCGTGAGTTGGGTGGGCAGTCTGTTTGTTTTTCTATGTTTTGGGGTATTTCTATGTTTCGGCCTAGTATGGTTCTCAATCAGAGGCAGGTGTCATTAGTTGTCTCTGATTGAGAATCATACTTAGGTAGCCTGGGTTTCACTGTGTGTTTGTGGGTGATTGTTCCTGTCTCTGTGTTTGAACCAGATAGGACTGTTTTTTGGTTTTCCACATTTATTGTTTTGTTAGTTATTTCATGTCTAGTTCCTTTATTAAAGAACATGAATAACCACCACGCTGCATTTTGGTCCGCTTCTCCTTCACCACAGGAAAACCCTTACACTCTTAAAGAAGTTACAGGTCTGTGAGAGCCAGAAATCTTGCTTGTTTGTAGGTGACCAAATACTTATTTTCCACCATAATTTGAAAATAAATTCATAAAAAATCGTACAATCTGATTTTCTGGATTTTTTTCTTCTCGTTTTTGTCTGCCATAGTTGAAGTGTACCTATGATGAAACTTACAGGCCTCTCTCATCTTTTTAAGTGGGAGAACTTGCACAATTGGTGGCTGACTAAATACTTTTTTGCCCCACTGTATTTCATGTGTAACAACATGTGTGCAATGATGTGCCAAATAAATCTGTGATTGAGTGCATTATTATAGGATAAGCATTAGAATAACCCGACTCAATATTTCTAGCTATTAGGTGAAAATATATCTTGCGTCAGCTTTCTCCATTCAAACCTTACCTTGACATTAGAATTATTACACAATACTGGCCATGGACCAGCTCCTATAGACCTATTACCCACTGGGGACAGACGTCAATTCAACGTCTATTCCATGTTGGTTCAATGTGATTTGACTAAATTACGTGGAAACAACTTGATTCAAGCATTGTGTGCCCAGTGGGTATCACCTATGGTTGCAATTATTGAGTCTGTTTATTTTAATGTGTATCCTATAATAATGCACTAAATCAAGATTTGCACATTAGGCTACACATCATGAAATTTATGGAGGCAAAAATTACAGACAATAGCCAAATAGCAAAATAAAACTCAATTGATTGAACATGAATAGTATTTCAATATCATTGAAAGATATACAGTGGGCCTATATACTATGTAGCCTGTACTCTAGGTAGGCTATATAAGAATATTTAGAAGATAAATACACAACGCAGAGACAGAGTACGAGAGGTCAAGAAGATGAGAAGTCAATAGAATTAACGATCAATGGAAATAGTGTTTTTCTGTAATAGGGAGTTATTTGTCAATGGGTCAGAGACATGGGAGGAATTTGTCTATACATTGAGCCTGAAATAGGATACTTGTTATTTGGCCATTGGCCCAGTTGTACTGCAAGGACTTCTAATTGGTCAACCACACGCTAGGGCTGGGTTATAAACTAGATCCTGTCCCTTTGTTCTGTGGAGATAATCACAGGAGATACATTGGCAACTTTGAATTTGTAGTCAACTTCCTTGTTAAGTTTTATTCGGAGCATGTGACAAATAACATTCGATTTGATTTAGATTTTTTATTTAGGATGTAAACGTGTGGTTGACAGTAGCATGCCGGATCAAACAAGACGGAAGTGGGTGAAGGGAGTTATTACAGGAGTTCCAGAAATGGTTAACATGCAAGAAATAAAGGACCACTTGATGGGAGGCTCTCTTATTGAGGTAAAGTGCCTCCAGATGACACGAGATGGGAAGAAGGTGGATAGTTTGTCAGTGCTACTACACTTTGAATATCCGGTACTGCCAGAAAATGTAGGATTGGGTTTATAAGTTACTATGTGCAATCATATGTTTCCGAAACCATTGTGTTGCTATAAATGTCAAAGGTTTGGGCATGTGGTGACGTTGTGTAAAGGCAAAAGGAGATGTGCGAAGTGTGGGGGGAAACATGCATATGTGGAATGTGGAGATGGGATCCAGTTAAAGTGCTGTAACTGTGGGGGCGCACATAGTGTAGTGTATGGGGGCTGTTCAGTAATGAAAAGATAGATGGAAGTGCAGCAGGTGAGGAGTGAGCGTAGCATCTCGTATGCAGAAGCAGTGAAGGTAGTTCACGCAGAAACAAGCGGGGCACCTGGAAGAGCTGGTATGCCGGGGCAGATTGAGATGCAGGCTAGGCATGATGGAGGGAACAGAATGGGGGAGAACACAAGAATGCTAGGAGACATGAGGAAGGTTGTTACATTTGTGACAGCAGCAATCAATTGCACAGAAAAATTACAATTGAGAACTTAGAAGCTGAAGATCATAGTGGAGCAGGCAGTAAAGTATCTTGGGATCACAGGACTGACATAGGAAAATGTCAGACTTCAGGCAACACTCGAAGTCCCCACCCCACCCACGGAGCAAGACACGGTAATCATTTGTCCCAACATCATAGGTTGCTCCCTATGCACCTGCCAATGTTAACCTATTGAACAAAATTAGTAACCAGACAGGAAACAGTGCTGATGTTTTTCACATTGATAACCTGAATGACAATGAACCTGATTCTCACCCTCAGGACATGACAAGGGAAAGTACATATTTTAAGAGGAAAAGCACATTTTTACCACCCCAAAAAAATCCCTCTCTTGAAACATATTGCCGCCTAGTTGAGAAAGATGTACATAATCTCCTGGCTAAGAAAATATAATAAAAGGTATTCCACAATATGTCCAAATCAGAGAAAGAATCTCTTATGGAACTGAAAAATGACTCCAGTATCATTATAAAACCAGCCGACAAAGGAGGTGCAATAGTGATACTAAATGCAGCAGACTATGAAAAATACATTCTGAGACAACTTTGTGATGAGGAATTTTACAAAAGACTCCCAAATCACCCTACTGATCAATTCAAGTCTCTGATCCATGATGGATTGTAAAAATGTTTTACAAAGACAAAATATGACTTTATGAAAATTGATTGCCCAACCACATCTGTCATATATGCTCTACCCAAAATTCACAAGAGCATAACACCACCTCTACCAGGCAGGCCCATTGTTAGTAGTAATGGATCTCTGACAGAGAATATCTCTACCTTTGTTCATCATTTTGTGAGACCCTGTGCGATCTCCCTCCCCACGTATACTAGAGACTCTATTGATTTTGAATTCTGTGGACCTGATCGGGGATGGTAGTATATAGACTGGTAACATCAAAAGTACACAGAATATATACTAACATCCCCCATCTGGGCGGCCTAGAGGCCCTCAAGTTGTACCTCAATGAATATCCCCCTAATGCTCTTCCCAGCACCAATTGTATTGTGGACTTGGCTGAACTGGTACTAACCTCCAACTATTTTCTCTTCAGAGGAGACTTTTTCCTCCAGACCAAAGGGACAGCGATGGGGAGCACTATGGGTCCTAATTATGCTAACCTATATCTAGGAATGTTTCAAAATCAAGTGGTGCTGAACATTTTCGTGATCTATAAAGGCACCCAGGAAGAACTTTTGGAATTCCATGCTTCCCACTAGGCTACCTGGGGTGGCAGGTAGCCTAGTGGTTATAGCATTGGGCCTGTAACTGAAAGGTTGCTGGATTGAATCCCTGAGCTGACAAGGTCAAAATCTGTTGTTCTGCCCCTGAACAAGGCAGTTAACTGATTGTTCCCCGGTAGGCTGTTATTGTAAATAATAATTTGTTCTTAACTGACTTGCCTAGTTAAATAAAGGTTAAAAATCTAAACTCTATGAACACCTTCACTATGACAAATCAGTTTTCTTGATGTGATGGTTATTAAGGACTAAACCTCCCTCTCTACAGATCTCTATAGGAAACCTAGGGACAGGAATACCCTCCATAGAGGTGACAGCTTTCATCCACGTCCACTTATTAAAAGTCTCCCTATAAGTCAATTCAGTCATATCAGAAGAATATGCAGATCTGATGCTTCTTATCAGAAACAGACCACGGGCCTCACACAAAGATTTAAGGAAAGGGGGTACAAAGACAATTTGGTAAAACATGCCAATGATCGTTTTGAAGGACTAACACAGTTGGAAAGCATTCAACCAAAATTCCAAGAAAAAGCAGAACAGAACATATTCTTTACCCACTACTCACCATTGGGGAAGGCATTTAAGGACATTATCAGGAAGTACTGGTACATTATTGATACTGACCCACAATTGAAACCCATTTTTAAATATCCCCCGCATATGATTTTTAAAAGACCCCCAAACGTGTGTGATATTGTGGTTAAATCTGATTACCCACCAGAGAAAAGGGAAACTTTTTGGGACACGGTTCTGGAGGGTAATTACAAATGTGGCCAATGTGCTCAATGCAGCTTTACGTACAAATGCAACTCATTTACCCAACCCCGTACATGACAAAGATTTAAGATCAAGGGCCTGATTACCTGCATGTCCACCAATGTTATTTACATGTTAAAATGTCCTTGTGGTCTGTCTTACATAGGGAAAACCCGTAGAAGCCTTATGACATGGATCAGTGAGCACCGCAGCAATATACGGACAGGTGAGGCAAAAAATCTAGTTGCTGCTCATTTTGTACAAGCTGGACATCCTATTAATTTTCAGAGATACATTGGAATAGAAATGGTCAAGAGGTCATGCAGGGGAGGGGACATTGAGATGAAACTTCTTCAAAGGGAATCTTTCTAGATCCACGGTTTAAGATCGTCTGCTTCCAGCTCACACTCTCAAACACGTAGATCCCCTGAATGCAGCTCACTCTCCAGATCCCAATCACCTGAATTCTGTTCACCTGTTCACACACTAGTTGCTGCTCATTGAGATGAAAGAAATGTACGTCATTATCACACACTATTTAGTTCAGTTCTTTGCACCCATCATTATGAGGTATTTTGTTTGTGTGACATACTTCTATTCAGCGCGCTGGGTTTCCCTGCAATTTACACCTCCTGTGTATGAAAGTTTTTTTCTGCCTCACTAATGATGCATTTAGCCTATTCCTTGACTGTACTTTAGCCTATCGGATTTCCTGTTGTCAACCTATTGCCTGATCTCCCGGATGACGTTACTAGCCTTTTCCCTGCCTGTATTGTTGCCTTTTTGGACCCCCTGTGTATGACCTTCTGCCTGCCCCTGGACCCAGCTACCTGCCTCCTCCTGTTGTCCTTTACAATAAACACCTGCCGCTCCCTGCGCTTGAAACCAGCTCTCTGTCTCCCATTGTGTTCATTACACACACGCTCAACACACTTTCTCCTCTTGGCCTTAAATGAGGAGTTTGGCTGGAAACTGTTTTTATAGTCTAAATGTCTAAATGGTGGGGTTTTTTTTCATCCTAATTGAATATTGTATGTGTATGTATATTACTGTAAATATTCATCACATTCCCTGTGTATAATCATGTATTTTGATACATTGAATGTTAATGTTGGGAAACAATGTTATACATTTTTTACCTCCTGTTTCAGGAAGTGATGTCACTGAGTACTGCCCCTATATATAGGACCTTCCACCCCCACCTTGGATATGGATGCCTGATGAAGACCTAAGGGTCTAAATAAATATCGCCTGGGAGCATGAGCAGCTGTGTGCAGCGGTTTCCTTTCTGTTTCCCTTGAGTTTGCCTACAACTCTAGCACCTGTGGAAAGTACCTGGATGTGCGTATGTTCTTCAGATTTTGAAAATGTACAGGGTGATAATCATTCCAGCCAGGAATCATGTATTGGTTCATTTTGATTAGGGTGTTGATCCTACACTGGAATGCCAGAAGTTTGATGGCTAATGGGCAAGAGCTCAAACAGTTTATTGAGGAGGTACCTCAATAAACCTGATGTTTTATGTCTCCAGGAGACATGGCTATAACCTAATCTAGATGTTGTATTACAAGGTTATGCTGCAGTCCGTAGAGATAGGGTGGAAGGGGGAGGAGGATAGCGTGCTACCTTTATAAAGTGGGGGATCCCATATAGGTGTGTGGGAGAGGGAGTGGAACAGGAGTATGTAGTGGTAGAGGTGTGGTTGGGAGGGAGGGAGGGAGGGGGGAATATGGTATTAGTGAACTTTTACAACCCGTGTAAAAGACTGGAGTAGCTGACCCTTGGGAATGTAGAAGATCAAGATAGGAGACGGGTAATGTGGTGTGGGGATTTTAATGCTCATAGTGCACTCAGGGGAGGGTTACGGACTGACGTAAACGGACAAGTGTTGGAGAAACTACTGGATGAGAAAGGATTTGCTCTGGATCTTACTTTGATTTCAAATTCAATGGCAGGCAGATGTAGTTGGGATGTTTTGGAAGAATCTACAGTGGGTAGTGATCACTATCATGTCCTGTGTACTATAGGATTGAGGGAGGAAGAAGAATCAGTAGGAAATGGATTGAGCAGATGGATATTTGGGAAAGCGGAGTGGGTCAGTTTCAGGAGTTGAGTGAACAGGAGCTGTCTCAGGTAGATCTTAATTCAGATATAGAAACAGTCAATGAGGAAATAAGAGGAGCAATAGTAGGGGCTACAAGGCAGATGATTCCCATGGGTACAGGTGGGAGAAAGAGTAACGCAGTCCCCAGGTGGAGTGAAGAGTGTAGAGAAGCAGTGAAGAGTAGGAAAAGCGCTTTCAGGAATGTTGAAAAAGTCCCATAATTACCAGCACCTGATTCAGTATAAACAAGCACAAGCAGTAGTAAGGAGGATCATTAGGATAGCTAAGAGAGAGTATTGGCGCCGGTTTTGTGAAAACATCGGCAGGACCACTCCTGTGGGAGATGTATGGGGGATGATTAAGAGGATGAGCGGGGTCAGAAGAGATTGGGATCTCCCTGTGCTGATAAGTGGGGAGATTGCTGCGGTGAGAGATATGGAGAAGGCAGAGATGTTAGACCAGGCATTTGTGAAGGTGCACAGCTCCAATAATCTGACAGAAGAGGGGCAGTGTGGGAGAGTGAGGGTCAGAGGAGAACATCCGGGGGTTCTGGATCAGAGAGAGATGGTGGGGGATACAATGAATGGCCCTTTTACTTTGGCTGAGATGAAGAGAGCATTAGCTAAAGCTGGGGTAACATCTCCTGGGAAGGTATTTTACTAATACACAGATCTCAGTGACACTGCAATGGGGAAAGTATTGGGCTTTTACAATAAGGTGTGGTAGGAAGGGAAACTGCTTGGAACCTGGAAGCAGGCAGTAATGGGGCCAATAAGGACACCTGGGAAAGACCCAACAAGTCCTTCAAGCTATAGGCCGATAGCGTTGGCATCTCATGTACCTAAACTTATGGAAAGGATGATAACGGAAAGGCTGACTTACTTTCTGGAGATTAAGGACTAATGTAACCAGATCAAAGTGGGTTCAGGAAAGGCAGGGGAACGATGGATCCTGTACTGTGCCTTGAGTCATTCATACGGAAGGGACAGGCAAATAAGGAGGTGATGGTAGCTGTTTTCTTTGATGTAGAGAAGGCTTACAATATGATGTGTAAGGAAGGAAGGCCTACTTATCAAGCTGGATAACATGGGGGTTGGATGAAGGGTTTTTAACTGGATAAAGGATTTTCGTTTTGGGCAATCAATACAAGTGAGGGTGGGGAGCTCTATGTCAGAAAGCTATGAGGTGGATAATGGTACCCCCCAGGAAAGTGTCATTAGTTCTTTGTCGTTCTCCATTATGATTTGATGATGTATTCTCTAAGGTAAGACCTGATATTGGGAGGTTACTGTTTTCGGATGATGGAGCGCTATGGAAGAGAGGGAGAAATACTACCCATACGACCAGAAGAGTTCAAGAAGAGATTAGTGAAGTAGAGCAGTGGTCCCTGAGATGGGGCTTCAAGTTTTCAGTTGAGAAAACACAGACTGTGTTTTTATGTAGAAGGAAGGATAGGGAGGAAATATACTTGAAGTTGGATGGAAGGAATCTGGAGAGGGTGGGAAGGTTTAGGTTCCTGGGGGTCTAGTTTGACACTCAAATTACATGGGTAGAGCATATTAACAGAGTAGTTGTCAAAGGAAAGAAAATATTGAATGTGATGCGTTGCTTTTCAGGCATTGAGTGGTGGGCAGATAGAATGATGTTGAAAATTATATAGATACAATTGAAGACAGAAGTTTACATACACTTAGGTTGGAGTCATTAAAACTAGTTTTTCAACAACTCCACAAATTTATTGTTAAGAAACTATAGTTTTGGCAAGTTGGATAGGACATCAACTTTGTGCATGACACAAGAAGTCATTTTTCAAACAATTGTTTACAGATTATTTCACTGATTATTTCACTGATCATAATTCCAGTGGGTCAGAAGTTTACATACGTTATGTTGACTGTGCCTTTAAACAGCTTGGAAAATTCCATAAAATGATGTCATGGCTTTAGAAGCTTCTGATAGGCTAATTGACATAATTTGAGACAAATGGATGTGTACCTGTGAAAGTATTTCAAGGTCTGCCTTCAAACTCAGTGCCTCTTTGCTTGACACCACCGGAAAATAAATAGAAATCAGCCAAGACCCCAGAAAAAATATGTAGACCTCAACAAGTCTAGTTCATCCTTTGGAGCAATTTCCAAACACCTGAATGTACCATGTTCATCTGTACAAACAATAGTATGCAAGTTAAACACCACGGGACCACGCAGCCGTCATACCGCTCAGGAAGGAGACGCGTTCTGTCTCCTACAGATCAAATCAAATTTATTTATATAGCCCTTCGTACATCAGCTGATATCCCAAAGTGCTGTACAGAAACCCAGCCTAAAACCCCAAACAGCAAGCAATGCAGGTGTAGAAGCACGGTGGCTAGGAAAAACTCCCTAGAAAGGCCAAAACCTAGGAAGAAACCTAGAGAGGAACCAGGCTATGTGGGGTGGCCAGTCCTCTTCTGGCTGTGCCGGGTGGAGATTATAACAGAACATGGCCAAGATGTTCAAATGTTCATAAATGACCAGCATGGTCAAATAATAATCATCACAGGCAGAACAGTTGAAACTGGAGCAGCAGCATGGCCAGGTGGACTGGGGACAGCAAGAAGTCATCATGTCAGGTAGTCTTGAGGCATGGTCCTAGGGCTCAGGTCCTCCGAGAGAGAGAAAGAAAGAAAGAGAGAATTAGAGAGAGCATACTTAAATTCACACAGGACACCGGATAGGACAGGAGAAGTACTCCAGATATAACAAACTGACCCTAGCCCCCCGACACATAAACTACTGCAGCATAAATACTGGAGGCTGAGACAGGAGGGGTCAGAAGACACTGTGGCCCCATCCGGTGACACCCCCGGACAGGGCCAAAAAGGAAGTATATAACCCCACCCACTTTGCCAAAGCACAGCCCCCACACCACTAGAGGGATATCTTCAACCACCAACTAACCATCCTGAGAGAAGGCTGAGTATAGCCCACAAATATCTCCGCCGCGGCACAACCCAAAGGGGGGCGCCAACCCAGATGAACGTACTTTGGTGTGAAAAGGTAAAATCAATCCCAGAACAACAGCAAATTACCTTGTGAAGATGCTGGAGGAAACAGGTACAAAAGTATCTATATCCACAGTAAAACGAGTCCTATATCGACATAACCTGAAAGGTCGCTTAGCAAGGAAGAAGCCACTGCACCAAAACCACCATAAGCCAGACTACAGTTTTCAACTGCACATGGGGACAAAGATCGTACTTTTTGGAGAAATGTCCTCTGGTCTGATGAAACATAAATAGAACTGTTTGGCCATAATGACCATCGTTATGTTTGGAGGAAAAAGGGGGAGGCTTGCAAGCCAAAGAACACCATCCCAACCGTGAAGCACGGGGGTGGCAGCATCATGTTGTGGGGGTGCTTTACTGCTGGAGGGACTGGTGCACTTCACAAAATAGATAGCTTCATGAGGAAGGAAAATTATGTGGATATATTGAAGAAAACTCTCTAGACATCAGTCAGGAAGTTAAAGCTTGGTCGCAAATGAGTCTTCCAAATGGACAATGACCCAAAGCATACTTCCAAAGTTGTGGCAAAAATTGCTTAATAAGGACAACAAAGTCAAGGTATAGGAGTGGCCATCACAAAGCCCTGACCTCAATCCTATAGAAAATTTGTTGGCAGAACTGAAAATGTGTGTGTGAACAAGGAGGCCTACAAACCTGACTCAGTTACACCAGCTCTGTCAGGAGGAATGGGCCAAAATTCTCCCAACTTATTGTGGGAAGCTTGTGGAAGGCTACCTGAAACATTTGACCCAAGTTAAACAATTTAAAGGCAATGCTACCAAATACTAATTGAGTGTATGTAAACTTCTGACCCACTGGGAATGTGATGAAAGAAATAAAAGCTGAAATAAATCATTCTCTCTACTATTATTCTGACATTTCACATTCTTAAAATAACATAGTTATCCTAACTGGCCTAAAACAGGGAATTTTTACTAGGATTAAATGTCAGGAATTGTGAAAAATTTAGTTTAAATGTATATGGCTAACGTGCATGTAATCTTCTGACTTCAACTGTATATTTATAGAGCTGTTAAGGTCATCAATGGATTATGGAAGTATAGCATATGGATCAGCAGCTCAGACACCTTTAAAAAAGTTAGATGTAATCCAGGCCCAAGCCCTAAGAATATGTCGTGGAGCACTCAGGCCCTCTGTGGTGGCAGCGATGCAGGTAGAGTTGAGAGAGATGCCGCTGAATTTAAGAAGACAACAGCTATTCATGACATATTGGGTAAATCTACAAGGACATACGTTTACACATCCTACAAAATTGGTGCTCCTAAAGTGCTGGGAACATGAACAAAATCTGAATACAAGCTTTGGATGGATAGACAATTGCATGGTGAGAGAGACTGGGTTGTTTGGGAGGGAGTTTATCCCCTCTGTGGTTCTTCCTGATATCCCACCTTGGTGTCTTCCTCAACTAGTGTTAGATCTAGGGTTGCTTGAGAGGTTAAGAGATGTTGAGGAAGTAGTTGATTCAGTTGTAAGTTTACATTTAAGGACACAATACGATGCTTTCTTGAATATATTCACAGATTGATCTAAGGACCCTAAAACTGGGAGCACAGGAGCAGCTTTTAGTGTTCCTGAGTTTAGGGCGGCAGTGGCGCAATGAGCAACAGATCATTTATCTGTTCACACAATGGAGTTGTTGGTCATACTATTGGCTCCAGCGTGGGTGGAGGAGGCCAGACAGAGCAGTCATCTGCTCGGACTCCTATGCAGCACTGATGAGCTTAAATTCATGTGTGTCTCAGAGCAGACAGGATGTTTTGTACAAGGTTTTGCAGTGTTTGTATATGGTGAAACAGATGGAGAATGTGTGATGTTCCCTCTGCATACCAGCTCATGTGGGAGTAGAGGGGAATGAGGAAATGGATATTACCAAGCAAGCTCTTAAACATCCTTATGTTGAGATGGATTTGTCGATCAGTAAAGCATAAACCAAGGGATTAATAAGAACAGTGGTTAAAAATAAGTGGCAAGAGTTGTGGAACAGGGAGCGTAAGGGAAGACACCTGTATAACGTCCAGGAAAAGGTGGGGGCAGGAAGGTCCTCAGGCCGAGAGAGACGGGAGGAAAGTGGAGTCACAAGGCTGAGACTGGGACACACAAGGCTAAATAGTACATTGAAAGTGGTGGCGAAACATCCGACTGGCAGTTGTAATCATTGTCAAGAGAAGTTGGAGGCAATGTTCTATTTCAGTGCCAGAAATATGTGAGAGAAGGGGAGCGATTGTTATTAGATTTGAGGAGTAATGGGGTTGAAGAGACAGGATTAAGTGAACTGCTGTGGAAATCTTCAGGGGATGTAGCATTGAATTATGTGTTTCGTTTCCTTAAGGAGACGAGATTATTGGGTAGGATTTAGACCTTCACTGTCACTGGTCTACACTCCAGTCCAGTTGGTGGCGGTAATACACCTTAAAGTTGGTTGCCAACCGCTATATAAATCTCCCAGAAGAAGAAAGGACCTGGAACAATACCCCACTCCGGGAAGTATTTTGCTTGGCCAACAAAAAAAATCTGCTGGTAGGAGAAACGTGATATCTCAGCCCGCCTGCCTCGTTCTTCGTCAAGGTAGTTTACAATCTGGCTAGCTAGCTAACAATTTAGCTAGTCGGTTTATTTATTTTAACAACAGATTGCACAAATGTGAAGAGTTTAAATGCAAGGCAACCAGCCAGCTAAAAGTATTTGAATGAATGCTGCGGTGGATGTAGCTAGCTACAACAGCTAGCTAACGTTAGCTGCTAATGCGTATCCATTTGGTCCAGCTCGCTGTTTCTTGTCAAGTTTATACAATGTTACACTGACTGACACCCTCTCAGTTGTTACATTTTACATCACCCAGTCGTCGCGCACTAAATTGTGACATGCAGTGAGCAACGTTACAGAACATAGAAGTAACGTTGGAAACAAACGTATCCAGGACATAAATTATTCCCATGGCAGCCCCAGGTCTGCAACCCGGGTCCTACGTCTAGTTATTTTATTTATTTTTTATTTCAACTGTATTTAACCAGGTAGGCTAGTTGAGAAGAAGTTCCCATTTGCAACTGCGACCTGGCCAAGATAAAGCATAGCAGTGTGAACAGACAACACAGAGTTGAGCTAGCTCAGCCACACAGTCCAAATTGGCTATATCGTAATGGAAACAAATTTATTTTGGGCCTTTAATGGAAGTTTAGGTAGGGTTAGTCATAAAGTCAACGTTGTGGTTTGGTTTAACAGATTTTAAGATAAATTGTAGCAATAGGCAGGGTTTATTAATGGTTGTGCGCAGTGGCGTCAGTTCCGCTAAACCAAGCGAGCTAAGGCCCCGTTACATGTCACCTTGTCAAACCTGTTTTACGGGTAGTCAAATTCTCAAAGAAAAACCTCCATGCAGAGCATGTGTGTTAACTTATTTTTGCATTTGCTTGTCTGCATTATTCTCCAGGGAAGGAACAGTGGTTAAAAATAAGTGGCAAGAGTTGTGGAACAGGGAGAGTAAGGGAAGACATCTGTATAACATCCAGGAAAAGGTGGGGGCAGGAAGGTCCTCAGGCCAAGAGAGAAGGGAGGAAAGTGTAGTCACACAAGGCTAAATAGTACATTGAAAGTGGTGGGGAAACGTCCGATTGGGCTCCAGAGTTGCACAGCGGTCTAAGGCACTGCATCTCAGTGCAAGAGCATCACTAGTACCTGGTTCAAATCCTTGCTGTATCACATCTGGCTGTGATTGGGAGTTCCATAGGGCGGCGCACAATTGGCCCAGCGTCGTCAGGATTTAGCCGGAGTAGGCCGTCATTGTAAATTAGAATTTGTTCTTAACTGACTTGCCTTGTAAAATAAAGGTTAAATGTATAAAAAGAGAAACATGCAAATATTGAAGCATTAATCAACAAAGTGGCTCTGAGAATATTGAAACATTGTATCAAGGAAACAAACAACAATAGTATCAATCAACAATATCATCGATACTCTTTTATCCTTTGTATATACCATAAGGATCAGGCAACATGCACTAACCACTCCTGGGACATTAATAGAAAAAAAGGGACTCGTCATCTAGCTCTAACGACACTCCAGATATAACTCCTTTGGCAGGGTCCTGTTCCGAAGATGAATACAGGTTTCTTCCGACATGGGCAATTTTGCTAGACCCAGTGCATGCTTCTATTCTTCATCTCCGTAATTAACTAAAACAAGACCACTTCTAGTCACTTTGATTGAATCCACCTTTCCCACTGCTCTCTTCACGGTCCTCGATAGTACAAATGTACCTCCCAAATGAATCTTGTCCAGAAAACGCAGTCCATCTGAAAAGGCTTTATTGGAACCATCTTTGTCTTCCACTATAACTTTTGCTAATTTCGTCCCATTCTTCGATTTCTCCATTTTCCTTTAATTGTCACACACTTCACTTGCCGCACTTTCAGATTCAAGCAACATTTCCATGGATGCTGACATTTTTTTAACCTTCATCCATCCTCTCCTCAATCAGGCCACTGAAGTATATTAAGAGCAGCAGTTCAAATCTTCTTCTTTGGGATTGGGTCAGGGGATCGCATTCAACTTAAATGTGCATACACTGCCACCTATTGTACTAAAGTGAGGCCAGTCATGGCCTACCTATATTAAATTATCTTCATTATTCCTGTTCCTAAAAATGTACCAACACCTATATACCACTATTTCATAAACGTATAAATTACCACCCCATTAACTCTTCAACAGTAAAATCTCATGCACCCAGCTACTTCTCTGCAGTTTCCACCTAAACTCATTAACAACCCACTACTAACAGCCTGGGAGGTCAGCACACCACCCTTCAACACATCCTGTAATTAATTTGAAGTCAAATCTTGTGTACCCAAATACTTACCTGCAGCTGCCACCATAACATCTATTTCCTGTGATTTAGTTTCCACTTCTGCAGTACAGTTGATAACCATTGCAATGAACGCTAAGACGCCAACCTAACTGAAGCATAACTCACTCTGTACCCTATCCCTCAAAACTGGCACAAATCTACTACTCACTGGGATCCTCTCAGGATCCCTCACCCTTGACCCATCCTCCTGCACTTTCTTCACTGCCTCGGGATATGACACCCTCTGCGCTACTCTGACCTTTGCAATTTCAACCTGCTTCAATTGCACCGGACATTTCTGATCTCCAGCAACATGAGCACCCCTAAAATTGACAACTTTATCCACCGAAACTTCACAATCCTCTGTCCCATGCCCTCCTGCACACTTCCCACATCTTTGAATTTCCCTCTTCACACTGCTGCAGCATGACCATAAACATTGCATCTGAAACAGCGCGGTGGATTCTCCACAAAAGCTTTAACAGGAGAACGGATGTATCCTAACATTACATGATTTTGTCTGGTAGAGACTGACTCAACTCAAAAGAACTGACAATGACTCCTCTGGTTCAGCACGCTCCCCACTGGGTCTGTCGAACCAAACGGCGGGCATCGCAAACACCCAGATTTTTCAACTTCAATTGCTCCACCTCTGCACTTAACGCTACCCCAGAAATCACTCCTTTCAATGGTGCCCTATTCCTAAGAGCAAAGCAAGAAACAGATCTTGACCCAAGTTGCTTGACACAAAGTGTCTTCTCCCGCTGGTCAGAAGTAACACGAACAAATATCACAATTCCACTACAGGTTACCTTCACGGATTCAACTACACCCAACTCCTTTCTTACCCACCGTGAAACCACAAATGGATCCACATAAAGGCAAGGCTCCACTTTCTGCAAAAATGTACTACTACTGGTCCAGATTCCTCTTTATCATGTCTTATGCCATTTTTCCTCAACACACATCTTCCCACTTCACTTGGCTGTTCTTCCTCACTGTCCATAACGATGTCTATCCATTCACCACGCTCTTTCCGCGCCTTCATCCGCCGCATTGCTTGCAAAGCACTCAATGATACCATTTCTCCAAAACCCAACGTCTGTTCCTTAGCCTACTGGCTACCTCTCCATGCTTCCTCAGTCTCTTTCCGTATGCTATCTGGTTCAAATATTACAATCAGAAACAACATTTATAGGACACATGAGCAGAGGACAGGTGCTTCTAATCAGTGTAATTGGTCCTCTGCATATCAGGGATGGCCTCTAGTCTACCTGTATGTGTTAAAATCACAAGGAGAAGGAAATATAGATTTTTTAAATTTGTATTATTTCACCTTTATTTAACCAGGTAGGCTAGTTGAGAAAAAGTTCTCATTTGCAACTGTGACCTGGCCAAGATGAAGCATAGCAGTGTGAACAGACAACACAGTTACACATGGAGTAAACACTAAACAAGTCAACATGCAAAGAGCAGAAAAGTAAATAAATAAAAACAGTATGGGGATGAAGTAGGTCAATTGAGTGGGCTATTTACCGATGGACTATGTACAGCTGCAGCGATCGGTTAGTTGCTCAGATAGCAGATGTTTAAAGTTGGTGAGGGAGATAAGTCTCCAACTTCAGCAATTTTTGCAATTCGTTCCAGTCGCAGGCAGCAGAGAACTGGAAGGAAAGGCGGCCAAATGAGGTGTTGGCTTTAGGGATGATCAGTGAGCTACACCTGCTGGAGCGCGTGCTACGGGTGGGTGTTGCCATCATGACCAGTGAACTGAGATAAGGCGGAGCTTTACCTAGCATAGACTTGTAGATGACCTGGAGCCAGTGGGTCTGGCGACGAATATGTAGCGAGGGCCAGCCGACGAGAGCATACAGGTCGCAGTGGTGGGTGGTATAAGGTGCTTTAGTTACAAAAAGGATGGCACTGTGATAAACGGCATCCAGTTTGCTGAGTAGAGTATTGGAAGCTATTTTGTAGATGACATCGCCGAAGTCGATCGGTAGGATAGTCAGTTTTACTAGGGTAAGTTTTGCGGCGTGAGTGAGCTTTGTTGTTAAATAGAAAGCCGACTCTAGATTTGATTTTAGATTGGAGATGTTTGATATGAGTCTGGAAGGAGAGTTTACAGTCTAGCCAAGCACCTAGGTACTTATAGATGTCCACATACTCAAGGTCGGAACCATCCAGGGTGGTGATGCTAGTCGGGCGTGCGGGTTCAGGCTGCGAACAGTTGAAAAGCATGCATTTGGTTTTACTAGCATTTAAGAGCAGTTGGAGGCCACGGAAGGAGTGTTGTATGGAATTGAAGCTCGTTTGAAGGTTAGATAGCACAGTGTCCAAGGAAGGGCCAGAAGTATACAGAATGGTGTCGTCTGCATAGAGGTGGATCAGGGAATCGCCCGCAGCAAGAGCAACATCATTGATATATACAGAGAAAAGAGTCGGCCCGAGAATTTAAGGGGGGGCAAGCATGGCCAGCCGTTGAAATGCTTGTTGAAGTTTTCTATTATCATGGATTTATCGGTGGTGATCGTGTTACCTAGCCTCAGTGCAGTGGGCAGCTGGGAGGAGGTGCTCTTGTTCTCCATGGACTTTAGTGTCCCAGAACTTTTTGGAGTTAGTGCTACAGGATGCAAATTTCTGCTTGAAAGAGCTAGCCTTTGCTTTCCTGACTGAATGCGTGTATTGGTTCCTGACTTCCCTGAACAGTTGCATATCGCGGGGACTATTCGATGCTATTGCAGTCCGCCACAGGATGTTTTTTGGCTGGTCGAGGGCAGTCAGGTCTGGAGTGAACCAAGGGCTATATCTGTTCTTAGTTCTGCATTTTTTTGAACGGAGCATGCTTGTCTAAGATTGTGGGAAGTTACTTTTAAAGAATGACCAGGCATCCTCAACTTACGGGATGAGGTCAATATCCTTCCAGAATACCCGGGCCAGGACGATTAGAAAGGCCTGCGCGCAGAAGTGTTTTAGGGAGCGTTTGACAGTGATACAGTGATACCGTAGCAGATACAGGCAATGAGGCAGTGATCGCTGAGATCCTGACTGAAGACAGCAGAGGTGTATTTGGAGGGCAAATTGGTCAGGATAATGTCAATTAGGGTGCCCATGTTTACGGATTTAGGGTTGTACCTGGTGGGTTCCTTGATGATTTGTGTGAGATTGAGGGCATCTAGCTTAGATTGTAGGACTGCTGGGGTGTTAAGCATATCCCAGTTTAGGTCACCTAACAGAACAAACTATGAAGCTAGATGGGGGCGATCAATTCACAGATGGTGTCCAGGGCACAGCTGGGAGCTGAGGGGGGTCGGTAGCAGGCGGCAACAGTGAGAGTAATTTTTAAAATTGGAAGTTCGAACTGTTTGGGCATAGACCTGGAAAGTATAACAGAACTTTGCAGGCTATCTCTGCAGAAGATTGCAACTCCTCCCCCGTTGGCAGGTCTATCTTGACGGAAAGTGTTATAGTTGGGTATGGAAATCTCAGAATATTTGGTGGCCTTCCTAAACCAGGATTCAGACACGGCAAGGACATCATGGTTGGCAGAGTGTGCTAAAGCAGTGAGTAAAACATGTGCTCTGGTTAGTCACGTTGTTTGAACTGGCGAGAGCTATTCGAGCTGAAGGTTAGCTGATGACCGCTGGCAATGGTTTGCTGACTGATAGCTGGTAGTTAGCTGGCTAGCTTCAGTTGAGGGATTCCAGATCCGAAGTAAATATACATACTTTAGAAAAAGAAAAAAAAGCAGATCCACGCTACATTGGATGAGGTGGGTTGCAGGAGAGTATTTAGATGTTGAGTTTTAGCAAAATATTTTAAAAGATATGCGAAGAAAAATATGTTAAAAAAAACGATATATACAAGGGACAGGACAAAGACGTCTGACTGCTACGCCATCTTGGATCACATAGAGCATAGTATAAGGGCAATTGGGAGTAATATCAGGCGTGAACGTTCATGAGTCAATTGCCTTGTATCGACTCACTTGGGTACATAATATCAACAGGGCGGTTCAGGAATATTGATATTGGAACTAGTGATGCACCGATATGAAATTTTTGACCGATATCTGATATTTTAGGTACACAATTGTCCCAGCGTCGTCCGGGGTAGGCCGTTATTGTAAATAATTTGTTCTTAACTGACTTGCCAAGTTAAATGAAGGTTAAACACACACACCACACTGACCAAGAAGTTATTTTGTTGGCAAAACAACATCTGTTTCAGTAGCTATATAGTTAGCTAGCTAACTATAAAGCTAATTTATAAGAGTTCTTATTTGATTAATGGTGGTTGGACACATCTGTGAAGCTAGCCACAATAAGGACTAGCCACAATTGTGGACTTTGTGGTTAGCCTTCAAAATAAAAGTATGGCATAATTCTACTATTTGCATCACTGTCAATGACATACTTTTATTTTGAAGGAAAACTGCAAATTCCACTATTGTGCCTAATCCTTATTGTGGCAAGCTTCACAACACACAACCCAGTCCTGTCAGCGTCACTAGCCAGATGAAGCTAGCTGGTTAGTTATTTATTTTCATGAACTGAAGTTCAATTTCAATAGGTGAACAACAAGTGGCAACCAAGCTAATACTTACAAGTATTCCTTGTATTGGTGCTAGCTAGGTAGCTAGCTACCCCAGAACTTGCAGTCAAACAAATTATGCTTTATTACCAACACGGTATTGTAAACACATCGTTCGTGGCCAGTGTTTGCTTGTTTGCTGACTGTTTTGTACAGCTTCTACCCCCCCCAAGTCATAAGACTCTTGAACAGCTAATCAAATGGCTACTCAGACCCCTCTTTTATGCGGCTGCTACTCAGTGTATTATCTTTGCACAGTCATTTTAACTCTATCTACATGTACATATTACCTAAATTAATTAACCGTTGCCCCTGTACATTGACTCTGTACTGGTACCCCCTGTATATAGTCCCGCTATTGTTATTTTACTGTTCTGTATTATTTACTTTTATTTTCTATTTGGTTTCTATTTTTTACTTAACCAACAATGCAGTTTTAGAATAAAGAAGTGTTAAGGGCTTGTAAGTAAGCATTTCACTCTAAGGTTCTATACAACACCTGTTGTTTTCGGCGCATGTGGCAAATAACGTTTGATTTGATAAAAAAGGCACAGCATACCAACATCAACCTCATTCCAACTGTAAAGAATGGTGTAGCGAGCCTCATGGTTTGGGGCTGCTTTGCTGCTGGGACAGCTTTCTATCAGATGGAAAAATGAAATCCCAAGTTTAACAAAACAATTGCCGGAGAATGTAAGGCTATCTGTCTGCCAATTGAAGCGGAACAGAAGTTGGGTGATGCAACAGCACAATGACCCAGAACACAGTAAATCAACAACAGAATGACTTCGACAGAATAAAAAACAAGATCTGGAATGGTCCAGTCAGAGTCCTGACCTCAATCCGATTGAGATGCTGTGGCATGACCTCGAGCGATTCCCACCAGACATCCCAAGAATATTGCTGAACTGAAACTGTTTTGCGAAGAGGAATTCCTTCTGACAGTTGTGCAGGTCTGATCCGCAACCACAAACATTTGGTTGAGGTTATTGCTGCCAAAGGAGGGTCAGCCAGTTATTAAATACAAGGGTTCACATACTTTTCCCACCCTGCACTGTAAATGTTTACCTTGTGTGTTCAATAAAGACATGCATTGTTTTAGTTTAAGCAGACCTTTTGTCTATTGTTGTGACTTCTTTGCAGAAATCCAGGTAATTCCAAAGGGTTCACATACTTTTTCTTGCCACTAACTGTTCACCCAATTCTTAACCCTGTCCCTGCATCCAGCGACTTGAGGGAGATCTGTCAAATGCTCAGTCTGCTATGCTTGAATCTGTTCACCCAACGACCGTGGTAAAGATTCAGCATGTTCAACCAATAACTGCTGATGACACTATGCCGATTAGCTTGGATATTCTCTCTGACTTTAAATCTCATATGGGGCTTGGGCTGTTGCACTTAACTATGTGCAGTATTTAAACACCTTTATGATAGACATTTGGGTATGAGATACTAACCCTGAAATTGGTCTCTGAAACGTGGTTAAATTAATTTAGTTCATATTATGCCATTTAACTAAATGGTTAGAACATATTTAGGTGCGACAGGTAAAAAGGTGGTGGAGTGGCCATTCATGGTACATTTAAATGTTGTGGTGGCTCAATCTCTTAAAGCTGAAATATGTAACTTTTTGGTAGAATCAACCAAATTCACGTAGAAATGTTATAAATCTGTCACTCATTGAAAGCGAGTTAAAGAAGCGCTAGATCTGTTCTGTGTGCACCATTTCTATGCTTACCGTTCTTAAATTTTGTGTTTGCGTCTTTTACTTTCAGTTTTGTACGCCAGCTTCAACCAGCTGAAAATACAATATTTTGGTTATGGGAAAATATATTTCAGAGATTTAATGGTACAATGATTCTCTACACCTCTTAAACTCAACTCTGGACCTTTTTTAAGCCAGTTCCACTGCATTGTTCCCCTCTAATCAGGGACTGCTTTAAACCTGGGACACCAGGTGTGTGCAATTAATTATTAGGTAGAACAGAAAACCAGCAGGCCCAGGACCTGTAAGAGATGAGTACCGCTGCGCTACACTATAGTTGCTTGTTTTGTCACAAACTGAGATTAGGTAAACTTAGAACTCCTCATGGTGGATGAAGTTTAGAACTTTAACTGATTTACTAGCCCCTTCAATGGTTCTTTAACTGGTCATTATGTGTGATTTTAAAATATTGATTAGTTATCCTCAGCCTCAGATCATTTTAAAGAGTATCTTTATCGATTTCAACTTAAAAGGATACTTCAGGATTTTGGCAATTAAGCACTTTGTCTACTACCCTAGAGTCAGGTGAACTTCTGGATACTATTTGCAAATCAAAGTTCATTTGTCACGTGCGCTGAATACAACAGTGAAATGCTTACTTACAGGCTCTAACCAGTGGTGCGAGGGGGGGGGGTGTGTATATGTAAGTAAAGAAATAAAACAGTAAAAAGACATTGAAAAAAGAGTATCAAGGCTATATACAGACATCTTTTAGTCAGGCTTATTGAGGTAGTATGTACATGTACAGTGGGGAGAACAAGTATTTAATACACTGCCGATTTTGCAGGTTTTTCTACTTACAAAGCATGTAGAGGTCTGTAATTGTTATCATAGGTACACTTCAACTGTGAGAGATGGAATCTAAAACAGAAATCCAGAAAACATTAATATTTGGTACAGAAACCGTTGTTTGCAATTACAGAGATCATATGTTTCCTGTAGTTCTGGACCAGGTTTGCACACACTGCAGCAGGGATTTTGGCCCACTCCTCCATACAGACCTTCTCCAGATCCTTCAGGTTTCGGGGCTGTCGCTGGGCAATACGGACTTTCAGCTCCTTCCAAAGATGTTCTATTGGGTTCAGGTCTGGAGACTGGCTAGGCCACATTCTTACGGGGCCACTGCTTAGTTGTGTGTTTCGGGTCGTGTGTTTCGGGTTGTTGTCATGCTGGAAGACCCAGCCACGACGCATCTTCTTTGCTCTTACTGAGGGAAGGAGGTTGTTGGCCAAGATCTCGCGAAACATGGCCCCATCCATCCTCCCCTCAATACGGTGCAGTCGTCCTGTCCCCTTTGCAGAAAAGCATCCCCAAAGAATGATGTTTCCACCTCCATGCTTCACGGTTGGGATGGTGTTCTTGGGGTTGTACTCATCCTTCTTCCTCCAAACACGGCGAGTGGAATTTAGACAAAAGCTCTATTTTTGTCTCATTAGACCACATGACCTTCTCCCATTCCTCCTCTGGATCATCCAGATTGTCACTGGCAAACTTCAGACAGGCCTGGACATTCACTGGCTTGAGCAGGGGGACCTTGCGTGCGCTGCAGGATTTTAATCCATGACGGCGTAGTGTGTTACTAATGGTTTTCATTGAGACTGTGGTCCCAGCTCTCTTCAGGTCATTGACCAGGTCCTGCCATGTAGTTCTGGGCTGATCACTCGCCTTCCTCATGATCATTGATGCCCCACGAGGTGAGATCTTGCATGGAGCCCCAGGCCGAGGGTGATTGACCGTCATCTTGAACTTCTTCCATCTTTTAATAATTGCGCCAACAGTTGTTGCCTTCTCACCAAGCTGCTTGCCTATTGTCCTGTAGCTCATTCCAGCCTTGTGCAGGTCTACAATTGTATCCCTGCTGTCCTTACACAGCTCTCTGGTCTTGGCCATTGTGGAGAGGTTGGAGTTAGTTTCTGTGTGTGGATAGGTGTATTTTATACAGGTAACGAGTTCAAACAAGTGCAGTTAATACAGGTAATGAGTGGAGAACAGGAGGGCTTCTTAAAGAAAAACTAACAGGTCTGTGAGAGCTGGAATTCTTACTGGTTGGTAGGTGATCAAATACTTATGTCATGCAATAAAATGCAAATTAATTACTAAAAATCATACAATGTGATTTTCTGGATTTTTGTTTTAGATTCCGTCTCACAGTTGAAGTGTACCTATGATAAAAATGACAGACCTCTACATGCTTTGTAAGTAGGAAAACCTGCAAAATCGTCAGTGTATCAAATACTTGTTCTCCCCACTGTAGGTATCGTTAAAGTGACTTTGCATATATGATGACAAGAGAGTAGCAGAAGTGCGTGGTCCTTCTGTAGCTCAGTTGGTAGAGCATGGCGCTTGTAACGCCAGGGTAGTGGGTTCGATTCCCGGGACCACCCATACGTAGAATGTATGCACACATGACTGTAAGTCGCTTTGGATAAAAGCGTCTGCTAAATGGCATATATATATATATATAAAAAGAGGGGTTGGTGATTTTCCTAAAATGGCCATACATATGGTCTCATTTCTGCATAATCAAATGTTGCACTGGCAAAAGAGTAGGCTCGGTGCGCATGAATTGCTCGTTTGGTGCAGCAGACTGCAGGGGTGTAGTGTTGCCAGGGCATCCTATCAGCCACGGTGTGTTTCATTGACCTCTTTACTGCATCTATCCTTCTAAGGTTCCAAATGTTGCACCCCCACTGACCTCATATAGCATTGACTTCCACAGAGAGCTTGTATTAGATGTGCAAATAGCTTGTGATGGGAAGAGGTACATGACACATGCCAAATTGCCTGGGGTGGTGACACTATATGCACTATAGCAAATTAGCTAACGATTTTGGCATATTTGATCATTCAACTTGCATTAACATCCTGTTTGAGTTGTGTAGCTCTGTCAGCTCCATATTGTGCTCTAGTAGAAGTGGCTCCTTGATATATCAAGGGTCAGCTGAGCTCACCATACACCTCCTAACTCATGCCTTTGTGTGTATTTCCAGGCTCACCATCACCATGGATGACCTAACCCAAGCTCTCTCGGCCAGCTTCGCCGTCTCGAAGGAGGCCAACAGCACAGCGGCCCCCCACCCACGGATGGCCCAGTACAAGACCAAGTTCAGCGTTTTGGAGCAAAGCGAACGACGACGGCGCTTTCTAGATCTGCAGAAAACGTTAGTTCCCTAACCAATTACAGGCCAAGTCCATACACAACTTGGCCTATTAGCCCCTAGGAACTTCATATGGATGTGGGCAGCTTCATCCTGCCCTCTAATAGGCTATGTGGTTTTGACTGAAGCGCTGTAGCTGTTAACAACTTCGTGACAGGGGGCAGTATTGTCACGTCCGGATGAAATGCATGCCCAAATTCAACTGCCTGCTACTCATCCCCAGAAGATAAGATGCATATTATTAGTATTTGGATAGAAAACACTCGAACGTTTTAAAACTGTTGGAATCATGTCTGAGTATACCAGAACTTATTTAGCAGGCGAAATCCAGAGGCCAAACCATTCAGATTTTTTTTTTTTTGAGGTCACTCTCTTTTCAATGGGTTTTCATTTGGAATCCAGATTTCTAAGGGACCTCCTCGCTTCCACTGGATGTCAACAGTCTTTAGAAGTTGGTTGAGATTATTCCTTTGTGTAATGAAGAAGTACGGCCATCTTGAACGAGGGTCACTTGAAGTGTATTGTTGACCAGAAAGCATGTTTCAGTTTGTTTTCTTCCTGTATTGAACATGACTTAAATTTTATCAGAAAAAATACCTAAAGTTGTATTACATGTTTCAGTTTGTTTTTGTAGTCTTTTCTGGGACCAGTGTTTATCTGGCTGGATTCATGGAATTAATTGAGCAACAGTGTAGCTTTAAAAAAAGAAGCTTTGCTATCTTGCATGTGATTTAATTTGAACTTGTTGATTTATTTTTTTATAGTAATTTATTTGAATTTGGCGCTCTGCATTTTCCCTGGCTTTTGGCCCGGTGGGACGCGTCCCACATCCCAGAGAGGTTAAGCCTGTAGCCATATCAGACTCATTACAAAAGGTCAGACAGTTTAACGGTAATTTATATCTGGATGAGTCGGAAAAGGTAGCCCTTACCTGGAAACTGATAAGCTTCTAATTTGGAATGCAGTGGCTGTACAGTAACATGCTATACATGACATCAGAGCTCAGAGTCTCCACTTCACAAATCTGTATATGTTTTGACTGACAGCCGTTCTGAATTTGAGCACCACACAACAAGAAGTTGCCCCCATCCCTCCAGCTAATTGGGCTTTTGCAAATGTTTTGTTTAGGGATGCACCAATATGATATTTTTGGTTGATACTGATATCTGATATTTTCTTTGCCAAATAAAACGATACCGATAACCGATTCTTTTTAAAAAATGTTTTTTTTAAGCATTCTAGTACAGTTAAATAGTTGAAAAACACACATTGACCAAAAAAGTTGTTTTGTTGGCATTTACTTATGTCCCCATTAGCAGTAAAACATAATCAAAACCTATTTCGTTCACTTACTTGCTGTGCTGTTTCGTTTGATCAGTCTCAACCAGGATTTCATCATACATATCAAGAGGTGAAGTTTCAGCTCTGTCCGTGGCCTCTTCCTCGGTGCACACTGTCACTGTGTCCATTTCCATCTTGTCCAGCTGTGTGTAACATTCAACGTAAACCCTGTTTCTTGTCTGCATCGAAGTAGCAGTCTTTGTACCTAGCATCGAGCATGATGGTGAGGCTCAGAGAATACCGCAAATCGCTTGTTCACAGCCTCTAGTAGAGTACTTTACCAAGTTAACCCCACGGTCTGTCGGCGGTTTTGTTGAGCAGGCATTTCAATGCCATGACAGAGGGTATCACGTCTGCTGCAGACACAGTTGAGCTTATTTCTCGAGTCCGTTGTTTGAATGGAGCGTTCATGTTTTCAAGTTTCAAGCATGTTCTCAAATGCCATTGAAATGGCAGCAGTGGTATGAGAACCAGCACATTCTTGAGCATGCAATCTGGCTTCCCTCAGTACGAAATCCTCGTCGACTCACTGTGCTGTCAGACTCCTCATGCTCATGGGGCGGACATCGCAGGTCCAAATGTCAGCCGTGAAGCTAATAGCAGTGACACTCATAGCAAGAAGTACATGGATGTGAGTGTCAACAATTCTGTGTAACTCCGGTATGGCAACATCTGAAAAATAGTGCCTACTTGGTAGTGTGTACCGGTGCTCGACCAGTCGGCGAAAGCCAACATCATCCACAACAGAGAACGGTTGATTGTCAATGGTAATAAATTCCATGATCTTGGCATTAATGGATTTCGCCTTTGAGTTGTCTTGCTGAAATGTCCTTACTCTTTAAAATGACTGCTCGATCCACACAGCAGACATTGTGGGCTAGGTTAGGAATGCTGTGTTGCACATGTAGCGCTATGTTTTTCTTGGCATCATTACTTCATCTACCTACGTTTATATAGGTATGCACGTCAGCTTTGACATCAGTTTTACACATCGCCGTTAAACTAGACATCGGGCCAATGTTAAAATTTTTAGCTTATATAGGCCGATTCCGATAGGCTCACCGATTTTTATATCGTGCATCCCTAATTTTGTTGTCTGGGTGAGGGAAATGTTGTAAATTGTTTGATGTACAGTTACAAGACGAGGTACAGTTACAAGATGACATGGTGTTATACCCTGGGTTGTCCTGAACAGAATGGTTGTATGTTGAAGAAAATTTGTTATGGACCAAGGATCTAAATGCACTCATGACTCCATTCTATGCATACCAAAATTACGATTTATTTCTCTGAATTGCTTAGTGGAAGCCTAACACTGTAAGATCGTATTTAATAATTTAGCTAGTAATGTTGGCAATAGAACAAGCGTTCAAATGATGCACACCTGACCCAAATTGACATATGCAGAACCAGTAAAAAGTGTGGACACATCTACTCATTCCAGGGTTTTTCTATTTTTGACTATTTTCTACATTGTAGAATAATCGTGAAGACACACACTATGAAATGACACATGGAATCATGTAGTATCCCAAAAAGTTTTTAAAAATCTAAATACATTTTATTTTTGACTAGCCACCCTTTCCCTTGACAGCTTTTGCGCATTCTCTCAACCAGCTTCATGAGGTAGTCACCTGGAATGGATTTCAATTAACAGGTGTGCCTTAAAATGTAATTTCTTTCCTTAATGCGTTTGAGCAAATCAGTTGTGTTATGACAAGGTAGGGGTGGTATACAGAAGATAAAAATAAAATATTATTTCATCTTTTATTTGATCAGGTAAGCCAGTTGAGAGAGAGAATACTGGAGTGCAAAAGAGCAGAAAGACAAACAAATATGGGGATGAGATAGGTAGTTGGATGGGCTATTTACAGATGTGCTGTGTACAGCTGCAGCGATCCGATCCATAAGCTGCTCTGACAGCTGACGTTTAAAGTTAGTGCGGGAGTCTCCTAACTTGAGTTTTTTTTTTTTTTTTCCTTTTTCTTAATTCGTCCCAGTCATTGGCAGCAGAGAACTGGAAGGAAAGGCGGCCAAAGTAGGTGTTGCCTCTGGGGATAACCAGTGAAATATACCTGCTGGAGCTACGGGTGGGTGTTGCTATGGTGACCAGTGAGCTGAGATAAGGCGGAGCTTTACCTAGCAAAGACTTATAGATGACCTGGAGCCAGTGGGTTTGGTGACTAATATCTATCGAGGACCAGCCAACGAGAGCTTACAGGGCGCAGTGGTGGGTAGTATATGGGGCTTTGGTGACAACTGATGGCACTGTGATAGACTGCATCCAATTTGCTGAGTAGTGTTAGAGGCTATTTTGTAAATTACATCTCCGATGTCAAGGATCGGTAGGATAGTCAGTTTGACAAGGGTATGTTTGGCAGCTTGAGTGCCATATTATGGCAAGAACAGCTCAAATAAGCAAAGAAAAATGACAGTCCATTACTTTAAGACATGAAGGTCAGTCAATCCGGTAAAGTTCAGTCGCAAAAACCATCAAGCGCTACTATTAAACTGGACCGCCACAGGAAAGGAAGACCCAGAGTTACCTCTGCTGCAGAGGATAAATTTATTGGCGTTACCAGCATCTCAAATTACAGCCCAAATAAACGCTTCAGAGTTCAAGTAACGGACACATCTCAACATCAACTGTTCAGAGGAGACTGTGTGAATCAGGCTTTCGTGGTTGAATTGCTGCTAAGAAACCACTACTAAAGGACACCAATAAGAAGAGACTTGCTTGGGCCAAGAAACACGTGCAATGGGCATTAGACTGGTGGAAATATGTCCTTTGGTCTGAGTTCAAATGTAACATTTTTGGTTCCAACCACCGTGTCTTTGTGTGGCTGCTCCAGGCTGTGTAAGGGCTATTTTACCAAGAAAGAGTGTGATGAAGTCCTGCATCAGATGACCTGTCCTCCACATTCCCCTGACCTCAACCCAATTGAGATGATTTGTATTAGCATCTGAGGTTATTCATCAATAACACAGACCCCAAAGCAAATCAGGGGGAGAAATGTATTTGAGCAGGACAAATCATAGGTGCTATGCTGAAAAGTAGACGTTCAGTCTTCCCTGTCCTTCAGTATTTCTCCACAGGAGAAGGTCAGGATGCCACTTTAACCCCCCCCCCCTAGCATGCTGTTGGTCAATCAGCAGTCGTTGCAGGACAACTTGGCCAATGGCCAAATAACAATCCCACTCCAGACTCAATGTACAGACCAATGAAAACGTGGCCCACGTAACTCTGTCATGACTGACATCTCACAGATGTTGAACTGAAAACCAACTCCTATTGATTGTTAATCCTTGTCCTCTCATCCCCTGCGTTGTGTATTTATCTTAAAAATATTCTTA
This sequence comes from Oncorhynchus keta, assembly GCF_023373465.1. NCBI lineage: Eukaryota > Metazoa > Chordata > Actinopteri > Salmoniformes > Salmonidae > Oncorhynchus > Oncorhynchus keta. The sequence goes on from NC_068437.1 coordinate 7,273,081, forward strand.
TTTGGGGTGAGTTGGACTGCAGTGAAGGAAAAGCAGGTAACAAGTGCTCAGCATTTGTGGGAACTCCTTCAATACTTTTGGAAAAGCATTCCAACCCTATCATATCACAACTTGATTGGCTCAAACGCATTAAGAAGGAAAGAAATCCCACAAATTAACTTTTAACAAGGTACACCTGTTAATTGAAATGCATTCCAGGTGACTACCTCATGAAGCTGGTTGAGAGAATGCCAAGACTGTGCAAAGCTGTCGTCAAGGCAAAGGATTGCTACTTTGAAGACTTTCACACTTTTTTTGCTTACCACATGATTCAATGTGTTATTTCATAGTTTTGATGTCTTCACTATTTTACAATGTAGAAAATAGTTTAAAAAAATAAAAATCCTTGAATGAGTAATTTTGTCAACTTTGGACTCTTACTGTATGTAACACTTCAGTTTTTGTTATTTAAACTTTTCTAAAAACCTGTTTTTGCTATGTCATTATGGGTGTGTTGTGTGTAGATTTGAGGGGGTAACAATTTTAATAGATGTTTGAATAAGGCTGTAATGTAACAATGTTTAAAAAGTCAAGGGGTCTGAATATTTTCAGAATAAACTATCTGATTGACATTGCAGTGGCATAAGTGCCTGAAATTAATGGTGTCCCGCATACAAATTCTGTGACGTTCAAAACAACTCTGGGACCTTTCTGGGACGATGGTTACAAAGTTCAACAACCACTGTCAATCCCAAAATGTTAAATCGTATGGGACTGATGGAAGAGATCCGAACACTTAGCTTAAAATGTTGATAAACTATTATTTCTAAGCGCAAATGTACCAAAATGCAAGTAGCAGGAAAACATTGTTCCGATGCGCACTGCACATGCCAGTGGTTGCAAATGACAGAGAATAATTTGGAGGGTAGCTCTAAAGATGCATCAACTAGCATGGGTTGCTAATATGGCTATTATTGTGACGTTGGCTATTGAAAACGTTGACATCCTACATTATATTTGTGAAATCTGACTGGTGTTTAGCCCATCTCTTATGTAATTAAAAGGAAAGTTTGGATTCATTTTCTGCTGCCTCCCTCATGTCAGCATCGGTGTGCACATGAGGCTATAGCCAATGCACATCACCTTTATCATGTGGGACAATTATTTAAGCACATTTAAAGCAACTATTTTCAAATATTATTCCAATGTTGGCCTTTTTAGAGGTACATTTTTTTTTGTTGTGTATTTCTGGCTCAGTTGACAGACCCATTCATCTATTTCAGTAGGCCCTGTACTCTTATTTGCCTATTAAATCACTGTTATGCACAAAACAATGAACCATTACCATTGTGTGTTCTCTCCCAGCTTCATGGTTTGAAAGAGGTGCGTAATTCCAGTCCATATAATAGGCCTACAGTATGCTTAGCCGAATCACTGATACAATTCCTGCCTCAAGGCTCTGCCCCTTTCTTTGTGTGCTGTCGGGAGCACCATTCGGACTGATATAAATTGCTAGTTGGACCATAGGGTGGGGGCATTACAATGAGTTTGGTCTGGGGCTGTTGGAACCGAATCTATTTTATATTTATAGCTAGCTTAACAAGTCACCTAATTAATACAGTGCCTTGCAAAAATATTCACACACCATGGATTTGTTCAAATTTTGTTACGTGGGATAAAAATGGATTTGTCATTTTTTTTTTGTTAACAATATACACAAAATACTCTTAACATTGAAGTGGAAGAAATATTCTGTCCCGATACATACAGCATCTGTAACATCCCTTAGTCAAGTCAACTACAAAGACCAGGAAGCTTCTCAAAGCCTTTTTTTTTTTTAAAGGGGCCGTGATTGGCAACAATAACAAATCAGACATTGACTATCCCTCTATGCATGGTCTAGTTAAAAAATTGTGCTGTGCATTGTATTATATCACCCAGATACCTCAAAGATAGTCGTTCTTCTGAACTGAGCTGCAGGACAGGAATGAAACTGCTCAGGGATATTACCATGAAGCCATTGGTGAACTCCATGGTTGTGATGGGACAGAACTGAAGATGGATCAACAACATTGTAGTGACTCCATAATAATGACCTGAATGACAGAGTGAAAAGAAGACCAATCTAAAAAATTATTCCAATACATGCATCTTGTATGCAACGGCACTAAAGTAATACTGGGGGGAAAAAACATGGCAAAGGGATACAAGTTTTGGCCTAAATACAAAGTCCTATGTTTGGAGCAAATCCAACACAACACATCGCTTAGTAACTGCCACCTTATTTTCAAGCTTGGTGGTGCCTGCACTAAGCTAAGGACCCTGGGACTCTGCTACTGGAGCCTGGACTTTCTAACGGGCAGCTCCGAGGTGGTAAGGGTTAGCAACACATCCGCCACGCTGATCCTCAACACGGAGGCCCCTCCCATGACTGCGTGGTTAACCAGGGCTCCAACATAAAGTTTGCTGACGACACAACAGTGGTAGGCCTGATCACCGACAACGATAACACAGCCTATAGGGAGGAGGCGAGAGAACTGGCAGTATGGTGGCATGACAACAACCTCTCCCTCAACATGATCAAGACAAAGGACCTGATCGTGTACTACAGGAAAAGGAGCACCGAACACACCCCCATTCACATTGATGGGGCTGTAGAGCGAGTAGGTTGAGATCTTCATGTTCCTTGGGGTCCACATCACCAACAAACTGTCATGGTCCAAACACACCAAGATAGTCACGAAGAGGAAACGACAATGCCTATTCCCCCTCAGGAGACTGGAAAGCTTTTGCTTGGGTCCTTAGATCCTCAAAGTTCTATAGCTGCAACATTAGAGATTGAGGGAGGCAGCAGATTTATGAATCTTTATTTTTGAAATAGATTTTATTACCACTTTGACATTAGATATTTTACAAAAAAATGACAATTCAGTCCATTTTAATCCCATTTTGTAACGCCATTCAATTGAAGAAATCCAAGGGGTCTGAATACCTTCGAATGACACTATGCAATTTGCCAACACCACCGGAGAGAAACTGACATCATTACTAATTACGTTTCCATTTCCCCTTGACTTCATGTGTGCTTTCTTTGTCTTTAGGAAAAGGCTGAATTATGTCAACCATGCACGCCGTCTGGCTGATGGGGACTGGACAGGGACAGATAGTGATGAGGAAGCAGTGGTGGTGGACAGAAAGGAGGAGGAACAGCAGAAGGAGAAGGATGCAGAGGATGATGGGATGGAGATTGAGAGGAAGAAGTTGCCAAAGTACTATGCCAACCAGGTCAGCAATATTTCTGACAATGCATTATTTTACCAGAAGCACATGACTTGCCAAAGTAGCATTTTCCTTCTGCCAGTATTTATACATCTCATTTGTTTCTGAAATATACACATCCCTTTAAATGAACTGGTTAAAGCAGTTAGGCAGGACAGAAACAGTTTTATGACAGTACTGATTTTATGATTTGAAAAGGTATTTTACAGAAAATGTATTTGTGTACTAAACTCTGTAATTCAGTCTAAATAAATCACAGGAATCCTAGTAATGTAACTGAACTGAGGTTTCCCTTCCTGTCCAGCTCATGCTGTCAGAGTGGCTAGTGGACGTCCCTCAGGAACTGGATACTGATTGGCTCATGGTGGTCTGTCCCGTGGGGAAGCGCTCTCTCATCGTCGCCTCCAAGGTAAGGACCAATCAGTGGTTCCCTTACATGTCACATTTGTATTTATTATGGATCTCCATTAGCTGCTTGCAAAAGCTCCTCTTCATGGGGTCCAGCAAAATGAAGGCAGTTATACATTTATTTATTTTCTCCCCAATTTCGATCTCGTCTCATCACTGCAACTCTCCAACCGGCTGTGGAGGTCGAAGGTCGAGTTATGTGTCCTCCAAAAACATGACCTGCCAACCCGCTCTTCATTAACGCCTGTCCCCTTAACCCGGAATCCAGCTGCACCAATGTGTCAGAGGAAACGCCTGTTAACTGAAGAGGTCAGCTTGCAGGACCCCGGCCCGCCACAAGGATTCGCTAGAGCGCGATTAGCCAAGTAAAGCCTGCCCCTAACCCGGACTCTGCTGGGACAATTGTGTGCCGCCCTATGGGTCAGCCGATCACGGCCGGTTGTGATACAGCCCGGGATCAAACCCGGGTCTGTAGTGAAGCCTCTAGCACTGCCAAGCAGTGACTTAGGCTGCTGCGTCACTCGTTAAAAATACATTACAGTACATTCACAACAGATTTCACAACATATTAAGTGTGTTCCGTAAGGTCCGTATTCTACTACCACATATCTACAACACAAAATGAATGTGTATAGTGCGTATGTTATTGTGTGTTTGTATGCATGTGTCTGTGCCTATGTTTGTGTTGCTTCACAGTCCCCGCTGTTCCATGTTTTTTAAAATCTAATTTGACTGTTTGCGTGAGTTACTTGCTGTTGAATAGAGTTCAATGTAGTCATGGCTCTATGTAGTACTGAGCGCCTCCATAGTCTGTTCTGGACTTGGACTGTGAAGAGACCTCTGGTTGCATGTCTTGTGGAGTATGGATGGGTGTCCGAGCTGTGCTCCAGTAGTTCAAACAGACAGCTCGGTGCATTCAACATGTACGTACCTCTCACAAAGTAGTCATGAAGTCAGTCTCTCCTCCACTTTGAGCCAGGAGAAATTGACATGCATATTATTGTTAGCTCTCTGTGTACATGCAAGGGCCAGCCGTGCTGCCCTGTTCTGAGCCAATTGTAATTTTAAAAGTCCCTCTTTGTGGCACCTGACCACACAGCTAAACATTAGTCCAGGGGCCACAAAACTGTAGGACTTGCCTTGACAGTGCAGCGCTTAATTATGGACAGACTTCTCCCCATCCTAGCTACTGTTCTATCAATATGTTTTGACCATGACAGTTGTGCTGAGATTCATCCAATGGCATTGAGGAGTGTACCACCTCAGTCACCGGCTTTATCAATAAGTGCATCGACGACGTTGTCCCTACAGTGACTGTACATACATATCCCAACCTGAAGCCATGGATTACAGGCAACATCCGCACCGAGCTAAAGGCTAGAGCTGCCGCTTTAACAGGAGCGGGACACTAATCCGGGCACTACAAAACCTCTTGTATGACCTCTTATAGACTATATTAGGCACAGCCTTTGGAACTTTTGTTTTCCTAGATATGGCTACTATATTGTGATCACTACATTTCGATGGATTTGGATACTGCTTTCAAATACATTTCTGTAAAGATGTGATCAATATATGTTGATGATTTTATTCCTGTGCTATTTTTAACTACCCTGATTTGATAACCTGAACCCGGTTGCACACACTAGTTACAGTTTGAAGCTTTCTCTTGAGTGGGCAGCCTGATGCAAGCCAGTCAATATTTAAATCACCCAAAAAAAATATACCTATGTTGATATCACATGCATTATCAAGCATTTCACATATGTTATCCAGGTACTGACTGTTAACACATAGTGGTCTATAGCAGCTTTGTTTCACTTTAAAAAGTCAAAGAAAAGCATGTGTCAATGAGCATGTGTAAAGGTAAGTCGAGACTGCCTGATTTACAAATCACCTTGCATCGGAAATAAATCAAATCAGTTGGTTGGTCACAAACACAGATTTGCACGTTATTGCAGATGCATTGAAATGCTTGTGTTTCTAGTTCCCAAAAGTACAGTAGAACCTAGCAAGAAAATAAAATAAACAATACACATATTATCCTGATGTATATATTTTTTTATAGTTGTACGAGCAATGTCAGACCGGAATATATAGTGTGTGTACTAGAGGTCGACCGTTTATGATTTTTTTTTTCAACGCCGATACCGATTATCGGAGGGCCAGAAAAGTCGGCATCGGCCGATTTAAAAAAAAAAAAAAAAAAAAAAAAAAAAAAAAAAAAAAAATAAAAAAAAATAAAAAAAAAAATATATATATATATATATATATATATATATATATATATAATAATTAAATAATAATTTGTAATGACAATTACAACAATACTGAATTAACACTTATTTTAACTTAATATAAAACATAAATAAAATAAATTTAGCCTCAAATAAATAATGAAACATGTTCAATTTGGTTTAAATAATGCAAAAACAAAGTGTTGGAGAAGAAAGTAATATGTAAAAAAGCTTACCATTTATGTTCCTTGCTCAGAACATATGAAAGTTGGTGGTTCCTTTTAACATGAGACTTCAATATTCCAAGGTAAGAGATTTTAGGTTGTGGTTAATATAGTATTTATAGGACCATTTCTCTCTATACCATTTGTATTTCATATACCTTTGACTATTGGATGTTCTTATAGGCACTATAGTATTGCCAGTGTAACAGTATAGCTTCCGTCCCTCTCCTCGCCCCTACCTGGGCTCGAACCAGGAACACATCAACAGCCACACTTGGTGCACACCCAGCTAACTAGCTAGCCATTTCATATTGGTTACACCAGCCATTAGGCTGATAGGCTTGAAGTCATAAACAGCGCTGTGCTTGCGAAGAGCTGCTGGCAAAACGCAAGAAAGTGCAGTTTGAATGAATGATTACGGGCCTGCTGCTGCTCAGTCAGACTGACGAGTTTCAGAAGAAAGTTATTTGTTTCTGGCCATTTTGAGCCTGTAGTCAAACCCACAAATGCTGATGCTCCAGATACTCAACTTTTTTAATCAGGACAACAGTTTTCAGCTGTGCTAATATACTTGCAAAAGTGTTTTCTAATGATCAATTAGCATTTTTTTAAATGATAAACTTGGATTAGCTAAAAAAAAAGTGCCATTGGAACACAGCAGTAATGGTTGCTGATAATGGGCCTCTGTACGCCTATGTAGATATTCCGTAAAAATCTGCCGTTTCCAACTACAATAGTAATTTACAAAATTTAACAGTGTAGCGTCTACACTGTATTTCTGATCAATCTGATGTTATTTTAATGGACAAAAAAATGTGCGCTTCTCAAAAACAAGGAAATTTCTAAGTGAACCCACACTTTTGAACGGTAGTGTATGTAAGAATGCTGTTCATTGACTAGCTCAGCATTCAACACCATAGTACCCTCCAAGCTCATCATTAAGCTTGAGGACAAAGGTCTGAAACCCGCCATGTGCGACTGGGTCCTGGACTTCCTGACGGGCCGCCCCCAGGTGGTGATGGTAGGAAACACCTTCACTTCGCTGATCCTCAATGCTGGGGCCCCACAAGGATGCGTGCTCAGCCCCCTCCTTTACACCCTTCTCACTCATGACTGCGTGGTCACGCACGCCTCCAACACAACAGTAGTAGGCCTGATCACCAACAATTAAGAGACAGCCTACAGGAAGTAGGTGAGGGCCCCCTGGGGGAGTGGTGCCAGAAAAATAACCTCACCCAACGTCAACAAAACAAAGGAGCTGATCATTGACTTCAGGAAACAGCAGAGGGAGCATCCCCCCCATCCACATATAGATGGGACTGCAGTGAATGTGGAAAGCTTCAAGTTCCTCGGCATACACATCACTGACAAACTGAAATGGTTCACACACAAAGTTTGGTGAAGAATGTGCAGCAGTGCCTCTTCAAACTCAGCAGGCTGAAGAAATTTGGCTTGGTACCTAAAACCCTCACAAATGTTTACAGATGCACAATTGAGAGCATCCTGTTGGGCTGTATCACTGTCTAGTACGGCAATTGCACCACCCGCAACCGCAGGGCTCTCCAGAGGGTAGTTCAGTCTGCACAACGCATTACCGGGGGCGAACTACCTGCCCTCCAGGACACCTAGAGCACCCAATGCCACAGGAAGGCCAAAAAGATAATCAATGACAACCACCACCTGAGCCACTGCCTTTTCACCCCGCTGTCATCCAGAAGGCGAGGTCAGTACTGTGAATCAAAGCTGGGACAGAGTGCCTGAAAAACAGCCATCTCAAGGCCATCAGACTATTAAATAGCCATCACTAGTACATTAGAGGATGCTGCTGTATATACATAGACTTAAAATCACTTGCCACTTAGTGTGTATTGTTGTGAAATTGTTAGATATTACTTGTTAGATATTACTGCACTGTTGAACCTAAAAACACAAGCATTTCGCTACACCCTCAATAACATCTGCTAAACACGTGTATGCGACAAAGAAAATTTGATTTGACTGAAATAACAATGAAAAAGTTCTCACGTCTCTGTTTCCCACCATTTGAAGGGGTCCACTGCAGCATATACCAAAAGTGGCTACTGTGTGAACCGCTTCCCTTCTCTGTTGCCTGGAGGGAACAGACACAACTCAGCAATGGGAAAAGGTACGTGGGCCTGATGCCATTTCAATCTGTAGCTTCCAATTCCTCCACCCCATCAGGGTTCACAGATTTAACTGGACTGGGTGGGGGTTTGGTTTTGTACGTATTGGCTGGTGCAATCAAATTTTCCCTTTTGAAGATTATTAAAGTACTATCTTATCAATATAGTGATGGCTCCAATTAGACCAATGGGCAAAGCAGAGCATCCACCATTATTACTTAACCAACCAATACTTTCAGATCTGTGAACACCCTGAGGTTTTGGAGCTAGGAGGGGCTAGGAATCAAAATGGAACCCAAAAAAGACCCATCCCATCTATTCTACCACTGTCCTTGCAAACTGCATCCATGCAAAAAATATATGACCACACATGGTAGTGCTAATGTTTGGTCTGTGTGCAGATTACACCATCCTGGACTGTATCTACAGTGAGGTGGAGCGGACCTACTTCATCCTGGATGTCATGTGTTGGAGGGGCCATCCTGTGTACGACTGTCCAGTAAGCACACACAGATTGATTAGCGGAGTATTGAAGTTCCAGTGGAATTACAGTGCTGTAGTACTAGTGTCTGGGATACAGATGTGCTCTTTTTGCCATGTTGACCAATTCATCAGTCATTTGGGGATTTTAGTGACAGCTTTGTTGATGATGGTGTTTGTTTTCCATCAACAGACAGAGTTCCGGTTCTACTGGCTCCAGTCGAAAGTCCAGGAGACGGATGGCATGGCTGACATTGCCAAGAGGAACCCTGTAAGAGCAATACACAATAATAAATATATTGTGTATATAGACCTTTTCAATTTAGTCCAAATGAGGATGATTAGAGGCACACAAAAAAAGTATAAATAAAAAAAGGACCAAAGATGTCACCTCCTTTTCCATGTTTATTTTGATTTGACCATGACCGCCAACACATGCAGTTTCTTTTGGTGTATTAAACTGAAGAAAAGTGTACTCGTGAGATTGTGGAAAGATAGTCATATTGTCATTAGATGATCAATTAACTGTGGCCTGTGTGCTGTCTGACAATATGGTTGTTGCTGTTTTTCTTTTTTCTCCATAGTTCAAGTTTGTGAGTCTTCAAAGCACTGCCTGCTCAACGGAAGCCATTCAGCAAGCACTTGCAACAGAGTACAACTTCAATGTAAGAACAACTCCAACTGCATACTACTTCAAATGCAGCTATTTAGTCCTATAGTACATCTGTGATTCTACTTGTAGTCTGTAAAAGGGGCAGAACAGTCTGTGATTCTCCTCATTTTGCTTCTCGACACTCTTGGGAAAGAATGAAGTGTACTTCATAGAATGAACACACATTGCTAGTCTGGGTTTCCCGGTTCAATGCGCCATCTCTCAACTTATAGCTCCCAATAGAACCTCTCTCAACCTCATTGACTTGTCTAGAGTCTGTTTTGGTGCTCAGCCCACCACCATTGAGGTTAAAGGTGAGACTGCTCTCCGGGGGCATGATGAGGCAGTTGTAACAAGCCCAAACTGAGTGGATTCTGTGTGTCCTCAGGTGGACGGACTTCTGTTTTACCACCGGCAGACCCACTACACCCCCGGCAGCACCCCTCTGGTGGGCTGGCTGCGGCCCTACATGGTCGTCGATATCCTGGGCATGGAGGTCCCGTTGGGGCCCCTCACCGCCAAGCCCGAGTATGCCAGCCACCAGCTGGCCCAGATCCGGGAGCACAAGAAGACCTCCGACCATGTCCGGCCAGGGGACCTGAACGGCCGCTACGAGCTGGAGCACCTATCCACCCCCGACCAGGAAAAGGGAGATGGCGACACCGCCACCTCGCCCCGCAGCAGACCGCTTAAGGAATCTCGCATGGAGACCTCAGAGAAGAGCACGAGTTGAAGGCCAACTCAGTTAGCTAGCTACTAAAGGCTAACTCAGTTGGCTAGCTGCTAAAGGCTAACTCTGTTCTGCTAACCAATAATATTGTAATGCTTTGCTGCTCGCCATGCCAGAAAGACAACTTACAAAAAACTTCAGACTACGTTGTGGGGAGTTTCTTTTGGACAGTTACATTGCGAGGCATTTAATGAGCGGGAGTTCAATGAAATAGCAAGTTAGTCACTGTGCTTCATTTGGAGCGCCCTGAGTTCAGGCATCGCTTGGTTCACCAGAGCTGTACACACATTTTCATTACACTGTGCTAGTTAGTGTAATGCAGTGGATTAGACTATGTAAAATGCAAGGGCCCTGTTAACGAAGCCAGTTTCCCAGACCTAGATTAAACGCATTCCTAGATTAAAAACTACTTTCAATTATATTTTTCCATTGAGACCACTGGGGCTGGGCAACTTACTTTAGTGTTGCCGAAATGAACACTGTTCTTCTGCTCATTTTGCCAGGCCTTGTGAATGGACAACTATACGTCATTGCACTTTCAGAGGTTCAATAAATAACACAGTTGGTTACACAGGCCCTTTAGACCTAAATTTACAGCGTCTGTCATGGCCAGATGTGTAACAAATGCAAAAGTTGATTAATCTGATTCTTTTAATCTGATTCTTTTAAGTGTATGTTTATTAAATTGTTTTCATTGACTTTTCAATTTTTGTTCTCAGACTTTTATTCAAGAGTTAATAATGATTAGGCATTGACCATGGATAGATGAGATGGGAATCATTAAGCTAAATCAAGATGAATTCAGTTATTTTGATTGAAATCTAACATCAACTGCTTAAAAAGCTATAGAGCAGGGGTGTCAAACATATAGCCTGTGAATTTTTAGGGAGGGACAAACTCAATATACTTTAAAATTACTAAAACCAAATCGAAACTGTGTAGAAATTATAATGGACCGACAGTTCCTTCAGAAAGTATTCACACCCCTTGACTTTTTTCCAAATGTTGTACGCCTGAATTAAAAATGAATTAAATTGAGATGTATTTTGTCATTGGCCTACACACAATACTCCATATTGTGTGTAGGCCAGCATAATTATGTTTTTTGAATTTTTTTACAAATTAATTACAAATGAAAAGCTGACTTCTTGAGCCAATAAGTTTTCATCCCCGTTGTTATGGCAAGCCTAAATAAGTTCAGGAGTAAAATGTGCTTAACAAGTCACATGGACTCACTCTGTGTGCAATAATAGTGTTTAATATGATTTTGAATGGCTACCTAATTTCTGTACCACACGCATATAATTATCTGTGAGGTCCCTCAGTCGAGCAGTGAATTTCAAACACCAATTCAACCACAAAGAACATGGAGGTTTTTCCAATGCCTCGCAAATAAGGGCACTTATTGGTACATGAGTAACAATGGATGTCATAGGAGAAAACTAAGGATGGATCAACAACATTGTAGTTACTCCACAAGACTAACCTAAATTACAGAGTAAGACGAAGGAAGCATGTACAGATTAAGAATATTCCAAAACATGCCACTCGCCATATTTTCAAGCATAGTGATGGCTGCATCATGTTATGGGTATGCATGCAATCGTTAAGAACGGGGGAGTTTCAGGATAAAAAATAAATGGAACAGAGCTAAGCACAGGCAAAATCGTAGAGGAAAACCTGGTCTGCTTTTCAACAAATACTGGGAGATGAATTCACCTTTCAGCAGGACAATCTAAAACGCAAGGCCAAATCTAGACTAGTTGCTTACCAAGAAGATATTGAATGTTCCTGAGTGGCCGATTTACAGTTTTGACTTAATTTGCTTGGAAATCTATAGTAATACTTAAATGATTGTCTAGCAATGATCAACAACCAATTTGACAGCTCTAGAAGAATTTTGAAAATGATCATGTGCAAATATTGTATAATTCCAGTGTGCAAAGTGCTAAGAGAATTACCCAGAAAGACTCATGTCTGTATCGCTGCCAAATGTGATTCTGACATGTATTGGGTGTGAATACTCACCCACTCATGGGTGTGAATACTTATGTAAAAGAGATTTCCGGATTTAATTTTCTATACATTTTGCAAAAATGTCTAAAAACATGTTTTCACTTTGTCATTATGCTGTATTGTGTAGCTTGGGTGAGACTTTCTTTTATTTATTTTTATAAATGTTGAATTAAGGCAGTAACAACAAAATGTGAAATAAGTCTGAGTATGAATACTTTCTGAAGGCACTGTATATTCATACAGTTTCTTGACTGTCCAGCTTGTAGATATTTTTTGCAAATTGACAAGGAAATATAACCACATTTCACTGTGGTCCTCTGCACCTTGTTGAAGACCACATTTTGTGTTGTGGAAAACAGTTATACAGACCGCTCTGGAACGTGACTAATTTCATTAAGACAAAATGGCGTAATCGGCTTAATTAGCATCTTCCCTCTGACGCCCCAGTATGCATGGTGACATTTGAGTAACTGTGGGGTACAGAATTGAGTTGTGTGGAAAGAGCCTGTCAACAGGAAGGAGGTGTGTGGTGAGACTGGGAACACAACCTCTGCAGCCTTACTCAGACGCTCACTGCTGACAGTACGAAAGATGCATGCAACTCAATATTAGGAAGGTGTTCCTATTACATTCCACTCCTGTCTCGACTTTTAAGTCTTTACTGAAGACTCATCTCTTCAATAGGTCCTATGATTGAGTGTAATCTGGCCCAGGGGTGTGAAGGTGAACGGCAAGGTACTGACAAACCTCCCTGGCTGTCTGTGCCTGGCCGGCTACCCTCTCTCCACTGCGATTATCTGCCTCTAACCCTATTACAGAGGCTGGCTCACTAGTTCTCTCCCACTAGTTCTCTCCCTAGGAGGGGTGGGTCACGTCGTGTCAGGCTTTTTTTTTGCTATACTTGATATGAGTGGGTTGAGTCACTGACGTGGTCTTCCTGTCCGGTTTTGCGCCCCCTCGAGCTCGTGCAGTCGGAGAGGTCTTCGTGGGCTATACTCAGCCTTCGCTCAGAGTAGTAAGTTGGTGGTCTGTTGACATCCCTCTAGTGGTGGAGCCTGTGCTTTGGCAAAGTGGGCGTGGTTTATATCCTGCCTGGTTAACCCTGTACGGGGGAATCGTCGGACGGGGCCCACAGTGTCCCCCGCTACCCCCCCCTGTCGCATTCTCCAGTATCTATACTGCAATAGTCTGTGCCGGTAGCTAGGGTCATTCTGTCCTATCTGGTGTAATTCTCTTGTCTTATCTGGTGTCCTGTGTGAACTTTAGTATGCTCCCTCTAATTCTCCCATCTCTCCCCTCCCGGAGGACCTGAGCCCTAGGACCATGCCTCAGGACTACCTGGCCTGACGACTCCTGGCTGTTTTTGACCCTCTCCCTCCCTCTCCTGCTCTACTGCACCTGCTGTTTCAACCTCTGAATGCTCGACTATGAAAAGCCAACTGACATTTATTCCTGAGGTGCTGACCTATTGCACCCTCTACAACCACTGGGATTATTATTTGACCCTGCTGGTCATCTATGAACGTCTGAAGATCTTGAAGAATGATCTGGCCTTAATGGCCATGGACTCTTATAATCTCCACCCGGCACAGCCAGAAGAGGACTGGCCACCACTCAGAGCCTGGTTACTCTCTAGGTTTCTTCCTAGCCACTGTGCTTCTACATCAGCATTGCTTGTTCTTTTAGGTTTTAGGCTGGGTTTCAGTATAAGCACTTTGTGACATCTGCTGAAAAGGCTCTATAAATACATTTGATTGCCGAAAGGCAGTCTCATTGGCAAATCAATCTTCAAATATGAACATTCTATTATTGAGCTCAAAGAGATCAGAGGATTTGATAAACCTCACAGCTATCAGCCAATCACAATGTTTTATGCAAATTAGACTTGGGAAAATTGTATAACTTAATTCATACATTTGATTGCCTAATGTTTTTTCTTGTAAATGAGAACTTGTTCTCAACTTGCCTACCTGGTTAAATAAAGGTGAAATAAAAAAAAATAATAATAATAATAATGTTCATGTTCCCATTATGACGTAATACATTTAATTGTAAACATAAACATTGGGTGCGGGAAGAACAGCGGATTCCCGTTTATTGAATGTTTTACCAATGTGATCACAGCAGAGAAGCTCTCGCCGTTCAAACCCCCCCGGGGACGGTTGAAATCTGGCGGGTAAATGCAGCCAGGGGATGGCGATGTTTCAAATAGGCCTAGCTTGTGCATCACTATCACTAGCTGTCACTAGCTAACAGGGGCGGTAGCTAACTTCATTATTCTTACATGTACTACCAAAGTTCAAGTTGGATTGGCGTGAAGATGGGCAAAGAGTTTCTTTGCGCCATATTGTTGGACCAGTGTCGGCACTATATTCCTTTTAATTCACATTGAATTTTACTTTATCATTTAAACCAAACCTATGACCTGACCCATCACCTTATGTATTACTGCCCCCATTTACAAGAAGTGGCATCCCAAAAAACACAAAAATAAACTATTTAACACAAACTTAAACTAATTCATATACAAACGGAAATAGAAATGCTTATACAACAAACTAGTAAATTATGTCTGTAAACTAATAGAAATAAAACGAATATAAAACCACAATTATAATAACCTTGCTAGGAGGGATGTAGATTGCTAAAATAATTATTATGATCACATGTACTCAATTTAAGTATTATGCCTAAGGGGACACCTATACATTTGGCAGCCAAGCACAAATGATTGGTGTAGCCTTTTATCGTCTAAACATGAAATATCTTCACGCCGAGAATAAAAACCACCAGGCTTCCATTATAGACTCAATTGAATTTTAAAATATATATATTGTTACAGGGGGGGTTTGGAAAAACGAATCCTATACAAATCATCCTCTGGAATAAGGCACATGCTGGGATAATAATTTCATAACCAATTTCTTTAGTAGTACTATAGCTGTCCATCTCCCCCTTAACTTTCCTTGCTACATTATTTTATAGGCCAAATATAACATTTCCTAAAGTAGCCTGTCTGGACGCCATCTCAAAGAGGAAGGACAAATAATACAACTGAAATGAGCATATCAAAATTGTCAATTGTAAGCAAGTCATGATGATCAGTATGTGTGTGAGGAATGATGAAGCAGCTCGATTTAAATATTGTAAGCTAACATTTTCCATGTTTAATTATTTCTCTTGTTAAGGAGTCCTCTAGCCACTTTGAACAGCATGATCTTGGATTGACACTGCATTCCCACAAGGGAATGACCGCAACAGGTCTTAACAGTATTGTTAATTGTCGTTCTTAAAATTCTAATTCTTTTAACATATGTGTTTTAGGAGGAGTGGAAGATAACCCTGGAAACCTAAAGATCTATGTGTGTTTGTAAACCACAGCTGTTCTGTAGTGGCTGTAACGGGTCCCCAAGAAAGTCCCAAGTCCTGGAGAGACTCAAGCGTGTATCTCCAATGGGTTGTAATATGCTATTGGTTTACTGTTATACAAATACTGTTAAAAGTAATAATTCATAGACCTAGAACATACATGGCCAACCTTGCTCCTAGAGATCTAGGAGTGTACTGAGTTTTCAGGTTTCAGTTCCAGCCCTGACATTCTGCTTATTATTTGTATAAGACACGTCTGTAGCTATGAAGTGCTTTGAAAGGCTGGTCATGGTCACATCAACACCATTATCCCAGAAACCCTAGACCTACTCCCATTTGCATACCACCCCAACAGACCCACAGTTGACACAATCTCTATTGCACTCCACACTGCCCTTTCACACCTGGACAAAAAGAACACCTACGTGAGAATGCTATTCATTGACTACAGCTCAGCGTTCAACACCATAGTGCCCTCAAAGCTCATCACTAAGCTAAGGACCCTGGGACTAAACACCTTCCTTTACAACTGGATCCTGGACTTCTTGATGTGCTGCCCCCAGGTGGTAAGGGTAGACAACCACATCTGCCATGCTGATCCTCAACACAGGGGCCCCTCAGGGGTGTGTGCTCAGTCTCCTCCTGTACTCCCTGTTCACCATTGACTACATGGCCAAGAACGATTCCAACACAATCATTAAGAGGAAAAGGAGGGCTTGGCATGCCCCCATTCTCATTGAAGGGGCTGTAGTGGTGCAGGTTGAGTGCTTCAAATTCCTTGGTGTCCACATCAACAACAAACTGTCATGGCCCAAACACACCAAGACAGTCGTGAAGAGGGCACGACAATGCTTATTCCCCCTCAGGAGAATGAAAAGACTTGACATGTGTCCCCAGATCCTCAAAAAGTTCTACAGCTGCACCATCGAGAGCATCCTGACTGATGGCATCACCGGCTGGTATGGCAACATCCTGGTCTCCGACCGCAAGGCACCACAGAGGGTAGTGTGTACGGCCCAGTATATCAATGGGGCCAAGCTTCCTGCTATCCAGGACCTCTATACCAGGTGTTGTCAGAGGAAGGCCTTAAAAATTGCCAAAGACTCCAGCCAACCAAGTGATCGACTGTTCTCTCTGCTACCACACGACAAATGGTACAGGAGTGCCAAGTCTATGCCCAAAAGGCTTCTTAACAGCTTCTGCCCCAAGCCAAAAAACTCCTGAACAGCTAACCAAATTGCTACTCTGTTTATTATCGATGCATAGTCACTTTACCTACATGTACATATTACCTTAATTGCCTCTTTGATTTAACTGGCTAGTTGGGCTTTGTCTCACTTTCTATTTCCTTGATTACTAACATCCCATCTCCTCACCTGTATTGTATCACAACTTTGTTGGAGCAGAAGGTGCAAGGTTCCTCCCCACTGACCTCCAATGGGTTTTGAGAAGGAGGCGATGAGAGGAATCGAGGAAGGATTCATTGAGGAAGAGTCTAGCACTCACCTATCAACTAGCTCACGTGCTACAAACTCGCCTCTGCTACACTCACTGACCACCACCTCATCCGCATCCACCTCAGCAGCCAGCAGAGCACACTGTGTGAACTGAGTTAATCTAGCACCCACAGAACACATTTTGTGGGTATTTCTTTCTGCTACATTGACTCTGATCATACAGCTGATTTATACTGTCGTAGCCATAGGAGGAAGTGAAAGGGGTGTGACTGTAGCAGGGGTTGAATTGTTGTAGCCGATGTGATGTCATTTCAAAAATGTAACTATGTGATGTGATGTCGTCCCCTCTGAGACTTTAAGTAGTGTCTCCTGTCTATCATAAATGTATGATAGACCATCCCAGTCAGCCATACAGGTATGGAACTCACACATTACATGGCTACTTTGCAGCCCATGTAAAAGGGACCCTTCACTGTGGTCACTCTCCAGGGTATTTTTCTCTTGCCTCCACTATCCATGCTGTACCCTTTTGGTTCCATTGTTTACAATGGATATGACATTATTTATGGCATGCATTCCCAATACAGACATATGTTGGGATTAGTATTGGCCTCGTGGGAATGTCCAATGCACTTGTACATGTGGCATGTAATTTCTATACTGAAACGGGATTAGCAAATCCTCACACATTGTTTACAATCTGTTCAGATGTTTTCTCCATTTGAAATTATACTATTTGAAATAGGAAAAGCACTCCTCGATCTGAATTTGTGAGTGGGAATAATTTTTCTAATAATTTGAAAGAACCAAAAGCTGACACTTTTTTTCCATTAGACAATTAATGAAGTTGACCATTTTGAAGGATACCAAATTTGACTTTTACAGCTACTGTACATGCCATCATGAAATGGATTAGTGCAAGCCCTACTAATGAAGGTAGGCCTTAAGGATGACATGCACAGGAGAGTGAGATCATTACCAAATATCACTATCATGAGGTTGTGCAGAAAGGACTTTTTAAAGATTCATTTGATTTTATTTAAAAATGTATGTTGCTTGAAATTAAGTTGCAATTCGTTTGCTTCATTTTCTGTGTCATCCTGGTGTAATTATATGCAGTTCAACATTATCACCACAAGGTGCCAGCGCTAGCATTTTTGTATTATAATCTAGTTTTACTACATGGAAACAAACTTCTAGCTAGTTCTTGTAACGTGAGGTTGGAAATACATGACAATAGCTAGTTCATTAATACTACAGTATGTTTCTTATTTGAAACTAAGTTGACAATACACCTGGTAAAATATACTTGCGTTTTGGAGAAAGCAGATGAAGAGCTAGGAGAGATTGGTGAGGGGGGAGAGAGGGATTGATAGCTAGCGGCAGAAATGACCCCACTAACTTTTGATATGAACAATGTGGCCATCAGACATTGGACTCATATGTTAGCTACATTTAGTTTATTAATATTGTTGGCTGTTGTGAGAGATTCACCTATCTAGCTGGCTAACAAGGTCAATGTATCTTTCTCTACCTTCACAGTACCTCTGGTTATTTGCTGTGCTAGCCAAATGTAACTAACACCACCAGAGCAAACGGATAATTGTTGTCTGATTTTGTTTAGTGGATCTGGTAACAGCACGTACAGTACCAGTCAAAAGTTTGGACACCTACTCATTCAATGTTTAAAAATAATAATAATAATGTTCTACATTCTAAAATAATTCAAAATAGCCACCCTTTGCCATGATGACAGCTTTGCACGCTTATGGCGTTCTCTCAACCAGCTTCACCTGGAATGCTTTTCCAACAATCTTGAAGGAGTTACCACTTATGCTGAGCACTTGTTGGCTGTTTTTCCTTCACTGCGGTCCAACTCATCCCAAACCATCTCAATTGGGTTGAGGTCGGGTGATTGTGGAGGCCAGGTCATCTGATGAAACACTCCATCACTCTCCTTCTTGGTCAAATAGCCCTTATACAGCCTGTAGGTGTGTTGGGTTATTGTCCTGTTGAAAAACAAATGATAGACCCACTAAGAGTAAGCCAGATGGGATGGCGTATCGCTGCAGAATGTTGTGGTAGCCATGCTAGTTAAGTGTGCCTTGAATTCTAAATAAATCAAAGACTGTGTCACCAGCAAAGCACCCCCACACCATTACACCTCCTACTCCATACTTCACAGTGGGAACCACACATGCGGAGATCATCCGTTCCCCTACTCTGCACCTCACAAAGACAGTGGTTGGAACCAAAAATGTCAAATTTGGACTCATCAGACCAAAGGACAGATTTACACTGGTTAATGTCCATTGCTCGTGTTTCTTGGCCCAAGCAAGTCTTTTCTTATTATTGGTGTCCTTTATGTGTGGTTTCTTTGCAGCAATTCGACCATGAAGGCCTGATTCACCTCTGAACAGTCTCCGCTGAACAATTGATGTTGAGATGGGTCTGTTACTTGAACTCTGTGAAGCATTTATTTGTGCTGCAATTTTTGAGGCTGGTAACTCAAATGAACTTATCCTCTGCAGCAGAGGTCATTCTGGGTCTTCCTTTCCTGTGGCAGTCCTTGTGAGAGCCAGGTTCATCATAGCGCTTGATGGTTTTTAAAACTGCAATTGAACATTTCCATTGACTGACCACGTCTTAAAGTAATGATGTCTTAAAGTCTTTTCTCTTTGCTTATTAGAGCTATTCTTGCCATAATAGGGACTTAGCCCTATTTGGTAAAATACCATCTCCTGTATAACAACCCTACCTTGTCACAACACAACTGATTGGCTCAAACACATTAAGAAGGAAAGAAATACCACAAATTAACTTTTAACAAGGCACACCTGTTAATTGAAATGCATTCCAGGTGACTACCTCATGAAGCTGGTTGAGGGAATGTCAAGAGTGTGCAAAGCTGTCATCAAGGCACTTTGAAAAATCTCAAATATTTAGAATTGTTTAACACTTTTTTTGGTTACTACATTATTCCATATGTGTTATTTCATAGTTATGAAGTCTTCACTATAATTCTACAATGTAGAAAAAAGTGCAAATAAAGAAAAACCCTTGAACTTTTGACTGGTACTATATGTATGTAACTTGTTTGTTCTGTTTTTTGGTTGGATCAAGAAATACGAACTTGGCATTTTGTGCTAGCTAGCCAACTAACTACATTGGACATAAATATAAACGTGACATGTAAAGTGTTGGTCCCACGTTTCATGAGCTGAAATAATGATCCCTGAAATGTTCCATACGCACAAATGTTGTGTACAAATTTGTTTACATTCCTGTTAGTGAGCATTTCTAAATTGCCACAATAATCCATCCACCTGACAGGTGTGGCATATCAATAAGTTGTTAAAACAGCATGATCATTACACATGTGCACCTTGTGCTGGGGACAATAAAAGGCCACTCTAAAATGTGCAGTTTTGTCACAACACAATGCCACAGATGTAAAAAAAAAAAAAATTGAGGGAACGTGCATTTCGCATGCTGACTGCAGGAATGCCCAACAGAGCTGTTGGCAGAGACTTTAATGTTCATTTCTATAACATGAGCCGCCTCCAACGTAATTTTAGAGAATTTGACAATACATCCAACCGGCCTCACAAACGGAGACCATGTGTATGGCGTTGTGTGGACGAGTGGTTTTCTGATGTCAACGTTGTGAAGAGAGTGCCCCATGGTGGCGGTGGGGTTATGGTGTGGGCAAGCATAAGTTACGGACAATGAACACAATTGCATTTTATCGATGGCAATTTGAATGCTCAGAGATACCGTGACGAGATCCTGAGGACCTTTGTGAGGCCCTTTTTTTAAAAGGTATCTGTGACCAATCAATTCATATCTGTATTCGCGGTAATGTGAAATCCATAGGTTAGGGCATAATGAATTTATTTACATTTTTTAAAATTTCCTGCTGAACTGTAACTCAGTAAAATTGTTTCATGTTGCGTTTATATTTTTGTTCAGTTGTGCAGGCTAGCATTTATGGAACTCTGCATGCAGCACTAGATATTTACTGCGGAATTTCTAGGTTGCACGTGCATATACAGTGCATTCGGAAAGTATTCAGACCCCTTTAATTTTTTTGTTACGTTACAGCCTTAGTCTAAATTGGATTAAATACTTTTTTCTCTCATCAATCTACCCCATAATGACCAAGTGAAACAAGTTTTTAGAAATGTTTGCAAATGTATTAAAAATAAATCATGTAAAACATAAATACCTTAATTACATAAATATTCAGACCTATTGCTATGAAACTCAACTGAGTTCAGGTGCATCCTTGAACTTGATTGGAGTCTACCTGTGGTAAATTCAATTGATTGGACATGATTTTGAAAGACACACATGTGTCTTTATAAGGTCCCACAGTTGACAGTGCATGTCAGAGCAAAAACCAAACCATGAGGTTGAAGGAATTGTCACCTCCCTGACCAAGACTCTTCCTAGAGCTGGCCGCCCAGCCAAATTGAGCAATCGGGGGAGAAGGGCCTCAATCAGGGAGGTGACCAAGAACCCAATGGTCACTCTGACAGAGCTCCAGAGTTCCTCTGTGGAAATGGGAGAGCATTCGAGAAGGAAAACCATCTCTACAGCACTCCACCAAGTAGGCCTATATGGTAGAGTGGCCAGACAGAAGCCACTCCTCAGTAAAAGGCAAATAACAGCCCGCTTGACGTTTGCCAAAAGGCACCCAAAGAACACTCAGACCGTGATAAACAAGATTCTCTGGTCTAATGAAACCAAGATTGAACACTTTGGCCTGAATGCCAAGCGTCACGTCTGGAGGAAACCTGGCACCATCCCCACAGTGAAGCATGGTGGTGGCAGCATCATGCTGTGGGGGTGTTTTTTAGCGGCAGGGACAGGAAGACTAGTCAGGATTGAGGGAAAGATACAGAGATTAGAGCAAAGTACAGAGAGATCCTTCATGAAAACCTGGTCCAGAGCGCTCAGGACCTCAGACTGGGAGCAAAGGTTCACCTTCCAACAGCACAATGACCTTAAGCACACAGCCAAGACAACGCAGAAGTGGCTTTGGGACAAGTCTCTGAATGTCTTTGAGTAGCCCAGACAGAGCTCGGACTTGAACCCGATCGAACATCTCTGGAAAGACCTGAAAATAGCTGTGCAGCGACGCTTCCCATCCAACCTGACAGAGCTTGAGAGGATCTGCAGAGAAGAATGGGAGAAACTCCCCAAATACAGATGTGCCAAGCTTGTAGCATCATGCCCAAGAAGACTCGAGGCTGTAATCGCTGCCAAAGGTACTTCAACAAAGTACTGAGTAAAGGGTCTGATTACTTTATGTAATGAATATATTTTAGTTTGTTATTACATCTTTTTATTACAGGAAAGTTCCCTCACTAACCCAGCTTGCAGTGAGAGACCTTGGACTGTCAATGATCTCTTTCAAAGCCATCTATACTGCTTTGGTGATTTTCTGTCCCCCTACTTGTCTTACTAGTGCTGTTACATTTCCCATTTTGTGTTGTGCTTTGGTTCTATGAAAGCCAATAAAATAATAAAAGTGCTGAAGCACCATTTTAATGTGTCTTAGAAATTAGGGTCATATTTCATTCAAAAAATGAAACATCTGCATATTACTCATTAGTACAAAATATATTAAATCTCTCTTGGCGCATGACTAGTCATCTCAGAATATTTCCTAGGTTGTTTTGCTATTCTAGAGTGCCTCACTTTTGGTTAAAAAAAAATATATATATATATATATATATATATACTTGTGCAAGTGTTTTCAATGTTTTGAAAGGTCAAAAGCTTATGCATGAATTCCGCTCATGTGGCCAACGTGTTTGAAGAGTCAAGTGTTCTCAGAAGAGGGTAGTTAGCTAACGGAACAACAGAGAACTTTTTTTCTCAGTCAGACAGTCGCGTCACAGTGAAAATACGACTGAAGAGAGCTGAGGCATTGTGGTTAGAGTGGTGTTAAGACATTAGTCATCCCGATACAGCATTCCAGGAACAATGTGTACCTTAGCTTACAACCACACTTTTCAAACCTTTTGTTCTCGCACTCATGCTCATTTTAATTGACACAAAGACACTTTTAGAAACTAGAGTTCAGGGTCAAACTTCAGTGCATGACCTATCATCACAACACTTCCAAGAAAATAGCTCTTTCCCTCTTCCACAGCATAATTTGAAACAGCCTTAGTTTCCATTTAGTGTGTACTTGTATGGTTACAGTCTATTAGAACTAAGTTGGATATGTATGCTTAATTCTCAGGTGGAAACATGTCTTGTAGAAGTTTTAATCTCAAAAGAAAATGTGAAAGGGACACAGGTGACGTTTAGAGATGGTGGTTTACCTTCAACTGTACTACTGGTCTGCCCAAATCCGCAACATGCTAACATGGATCACAAACAGACAAGAGTCACCATGGATTCAGATAGAAGCCCAATCCTGTGGTTCATTGCCCCTAAGCTCAATTATATTCATGAATAACTTTAGTGAAGTGGGCAACATAGCCAAAACCTTTGTGATTTACAGCACCCTACTAGCGTGGAGGGACTGTAAGAAATACCTGGGCATTTCCTCCCAAATATGTTCTCACTCGCCTATAGTATGCAACCCAGACTTGCCAAAAGCCCTGAGTGATGCCAACTTTAATATTTGGCATACTCTAGGAATCAGGACCTTTTCAGACTTATTTCATCAGAAAACCACTACACTGAAATCCTTTCAAGAGCTCTGCAGTGAATTCAATGTGCCAAGATCCCTTTTTTTATATATATATCTTCAAATTAGACATGTAATTTCCTCATT
Organism: Oncorhynchus keta; assembly: GCF_023373465.1. Classification (NCBI taxonomy): domain Eukaryota; kingdom Metazoa; phylum Chordata; class Actinopteri; order Salmoniformes; family Salmonidae; genus Oncorhynchus; species Oncorhynchus keta. The sequence goes on from NC_068437.1 coordinate 7,296,852, forward strand.
TACTTCCAAGAGGAGGTTTAGAGCTCAGCTAAATGAAGTTGAAACTCTTCTTGCTACAGCACAATCCATCAGGCAAAATCTCCTATATCTATAGACTCCTTTCTGAGAAAGGAGGCTCCTCCTTTACTCCTTTGAAAATAATCTGGGGAAAGGACCTTGGTCTGACTATCAGTGATGAGTTATGGGTGGAGTTTTGCGACAGGGTATACGGCTCCTCTACTAATGTAGACATTAAATAATCTAATTCCAAATTTTTGTACAAATTTTATTACACTCCAATGAGACTCCATAGAATGAAAACAGACATTTCTCCTAACTGTAAAATATGTACATCTGAAAGTGGAACCTATATGCATGTATTTTGGAGCTGTGGAGAGATTGACAGATTTTGGTAATCTATACATACTGCTGCACAGAAAATACTAGATGTACAGTTTGATATGACCCAGTGTATCTATCTATCTATCTTAATGCTCAGCAGGACTTTGTTCTTGATCCTGACAGAGAAAATGTGTTTATGACTATTACATATTTTGCTAAGAAATTTATTCTTCTGTTGTGGGCCTCTAATACTTCTCCTACATTTAAAATGTGGATTGACCAGATTGTTGACTTTCTCCCTCTTGAAAAGCTCACTTATGACTTCCGTAAGAGACAGCCCAAGTTTGATAGACCTTGATAGTGATAGTGATAAGAACCTTGATAGTGATAGTGATAAGAACCTTGATAGTGATAGTGATAAGAACCTTGATAGTGCTGCTGCAAGTTTTTATATATATTTTTTCTTTTTTTAATAATGATTTTTTATTGTATTCTTTTCATTTGTATTATTATTGTTAGTTATTTTTTTTATTTTTTTGTTTGTTTAAGTCTGTCACATCTGTGAATGTGGAATGTGTTTTGTTGGTTGATTGAAAAACAAGAAAACTAACTTTAAATTGAAAAAAAGATGATAGCTAATGTGGTAGTCCACATGTTAGCAAGTTGTCTCTATATATTTCTGTACACTGAAACAGGGTTTTATTTTATTAACTACAATCATAATGGTAGCGCTTTACAGAAAAAATAGTGGTTATAACATGGTAGTTGTATGGTAACAAGTATAGTTATCTATTGCGTTACGAAACCGATTAACTACCCTGCCAATATTGTTGTCTAGGGTTCTTTGGCCTAGTTAACTGGTTGTTTTGGCTGTGTGCTTAAGGTTGTCCTGTTGGAAGGTGAATCTTCGCCCCCAGTCTGAGGTCCTGAGTTCCCTGGAGCAGGTTTTCATCAAGGATCTCTCTGTACTTTTATCCGTTCATCTTTCCCTTCATCCTGACTAGTCTCCCTGTCCCTGCTGCTGAAAAACATCCCCACAGCATGATGCTGCCACCACCATACGTCATTGTACGGATGGTGCCACGTTTCAAGGAGCTCTTATTGTCAGTGCTGACATGGAAGGTAGGTGATTTGAGGGCCTGTCAATCAAGTTGTCCAAATGACAAATCTATTGTTGTCCAGTCCCTGTAACCTTGGTTTCCAACATTGACTTTCTCACACTTCATTATTTACAGATATTCTGAGGTTTCTACATTTAAACCATGAATAATGTGTAAAATCATTATTGTACCTTCCAATATACACATTGGCAGTAGTAGTAGTCATGGTAAATATACAGGTGCTCACACAAGCCATTGCAAGTCAGTCCAGTTAACCTGAACACAGATTTTATCAGCTATTATTAAAAGGGCAACTTCACCACTTTTCAAGCTCATTTTCATTATCTCCAGCACATGACCAATGTCTACACATGTGAAAAGTGATCATTTCTACGTTTTGTAGAATAAAAAGAAGTTCCCACACAAAAATACTACATCTTATTATAGAATACTATATGACTTATTATAGAATGCTGTAGAAAACTGTAGAATACTATAATACTACACACTGTACTATCCGTTGATAGTCTATACTACACACTGTAATATCCCTCGGTCGAGTAGTGCACTGTTTACTTTAGAAGTTTGTAGTTGATGGGTTCTGAATTCTAAACTTGAAAATTTGAAATATCCTTATTCATGTCACTGAGGGAGAAAGGGGAATTGTTAGATATCGGGGATCCTATGGGAAGGAGAAGGGCCACAGTCTGGTACAAGTCTACAGGACAGCCATGAGTTGGGGAGGAGTGAGGAATTTAGGCTGAGGTCAGGTCAGATGAAGTGAGGAAGAACAAATATCACTAAAGTTCCATCTAGCAACAGATGTATTGGCTATCCAGATGTTTAAGGTTGAAACTCAGTATAGGAGGAAGGGTTAAATACCAATGCTTTTGTGAATGTCTTTGTCTGTGCAGCTGTCTGACCAAGTTGGTGAATAAACTTGGTTTGAGCTTTACTAATCAATCGTCTGTGTGTTTTTACTCTTTATTTAGAACCTATATTGGAGAATTCTATACTATACACTGTAGTTTCGTATCCCTCAATCGTGTAGTCGTGCTTACTATAGAATTGTGAAGTATACTGGAGAATTCTATAGTGAAGTATCCCTCGATCATGGGAATTGATGGGAAATTATGTAAATATATCACTAGCCACTTTAAACAATGCTACCTTATCTAATGTTACTTACCCTACATTATTCATCTCATATGCATACGTACATACTGTACTCTATATCATCGACTGCATCCTTATGTAATACATGTATCACTAGCCACTTTAACTATGCCACTTTGTTTACTTTGTCTACATACTCATCTCATATGTATATACTGTACTCGATACCATCTACTGTATGCTGCCCTGTACCATCACTCATTCATATATCCTTATGTACATATTCTTTATCCCCTTACACTGTGTATAAGACAGTAGTTTTGGAATTGTTAGTTAGATTACTTGTTGGTTATCACTGCATTGTCGGAACTAGAAGCACAAGCATTTCGCTACACTCACATTAACATCTGCTAACCATGTGTATGTGACAAATACAATTTGATTTGATTTGTAGTGCTTAATTTTAGATTTTTTTTTTTGCTCAATTTGACTGCTAGCTGCTAGCTTAGTCAAGTATGTTTTGATTTGAACTTGCTGTCCTTGGGGAGCACAGGCCAGGGATTTCCTTTGAGGTTCCCCCTCGATCATGTAGTGCTTTCTATAGAATTGTGTAGTATACTGTAGAATACTACTCCACACTGTCGTATCCCTTGATTGATTTTATTTGACTATTTAAAAACACAATACAACCATAATACAAAAATACAACCAAGTGGATAGAATGCATTTAGATGTTTGTTCAAACATGTTACACATTTACAGCTAACCCACATAAAAAAATAGTATACTGTGTTCTAAATACTGTAGTATTACTATATTTATATAGTATAATATTCACTGTAGTGTTTTTGCAGACATATACTATAGTATTTACTGTAGTGTTCCACCACTGGGGTGCCAGGACAGAGAAGAGCTTGGACTGGGCTGAGCGGGAAGGGCCAAGAGACCAGAGGTGGCAGAACAGAGTGCTTGGGTTGGGGTGTAGGATTTGAGCATAGCCTGAAGGCAGGGAGGGGCAGATCCTCTTGCTGCTCCGTAGGCAAGTCCATTGTCTTGTAGTGGATACAAGCTTCGACTGTAAGCCAGTGGAGTGTGTGGGGGGAGCTGGTGACATGGGAGAACTTGGGAAAATTGAACACCAGGCGGGCTGCAGCATTCTGGATAAGTTGCAGAGGTTTGATGGCACAAGCGGGAAGCCCAGCCAGCAGCGAGTTCCAGAAGTCCAGATGGTAGATGACAAGTGCATGGATTAAGACCTGTGCCACTTCCTGTGTGAGGTAGGGTCATACTCTACAGATGTTGTAGAGCATGAACCTGCATGAGCGAGTCAATGCTTTGATGTTTGCATAGAATGACATGGTGTTGTCCAGGGTCATGCCAAGGTTCTTTGCACTACGGTAGGGGGAGACCGTAGAGTTGTCAACAGTGATGGTAAGGTTTTGGAGTGGGAAGGCCTGGAAGGAGGACAAGCTCGGTCTTTTCGAAGTTGAGCTTGAGGTGGTGGGCCGACATCCAAGTGGAGATACAGTATCTGCCAGGCATACAGAGATGTGGTTCGCCACCTAGGTGCTCTTTCCCCATTCAGAACAGCAGCTGCTGAAAAATGAGTTCCTGTATATATTGAGATTTAAATGTTTTTTTAGAGTGAAGTACATCGAAAAAATCAAGAGAAAACTGCAAGACTCAATAGAAGACAAAACCAGGAACAAACCAAAAAAGACAGGCTTTTGAAAAAGTAACTATTTTTCATAAAATTGTACAGTTATCCTAGTTAGCTGAATTGCTAGCAGAATTGTTTACTTGTTGCTAAGCAGTTGCTAGGGACTCTCCTGGAAGAAGCTAGCTAGCTTACAAAGAATAACAACCAAAAATATCTAGTTAACAGAAGAAAGGAAGACAAAACAAGGACAAAAGAAGGACAGAAGAAAAAGGAAAAGAAAGAGGACAACAAAGTGAAACAGTCAGCACTTCTATTGCAACTTCGTATTTCGTTGTCCTAACGTAGTCTACAATGCTATCTGCCCAGCAGCTAGCCAGCTAGCAAACGTCCACCGTCTACCGAATAGCAGCACTGTAGAAACTATTACACTCAACTGAACGACTTGATTAGTGTAGTGTTAGCTAGCTACATAGTTGTCTTTGCTGTCTTCGTATCCAAGATAATTGTGTAGTTTAGAGCGTGTAGTCTTAGAGTGATTATCTTAATTTACCAGGTTAGCTAGCCATCTATTTGGTCCTTAACGTAGGAGACACTGCTAGCTAGCCAACAGCTAGCCAACGTCTACTGAATAGAACTTCCGCACTCAACAACCCGGTCGCATTCCGCTAGCTCCACAGGTAGTATCTCATTTTCATTTCATTTCATTACAGCACAACGGTTTGATTTGTTTGATCGTACTAGCTACATAGCTAGCTACATAGCCGTCTGTGTATCAAAGATAATTGTGTAGTCTAGAGCGATTTTCTAGGTTAGCTAGCCAGCTCTTTCTAGGTTAGCTAGCCAGCTCTCGTTCTTTTAACGCAACGTAACTAGTAATCAACACTGCTAGCTAGCCAGCTAGCCCCGAATAGCAGCACTGTAGAAACTATTACACTCAACGGAACGACTTGATTAGTGTAGTGTAAACAACGCAGCCACTGCCAGCTAGCCAACAAAGTCAACAACGAGCCACTGCCAGCTAGCCTACTTCAGCAGTACTGTATCATTTTTAATCATTTTAGTCAATAAGATTCTTGCTACGTAAGAACTTTCTGAACATTCGAGACGTGTAGTCCACTTGTCATTCCAATCTCCTTGCATTAGCGTAGCCTCTTCTGTAGCCTGTCAACTATGTGTCTGTCTATCCCTGTTCTCTCCTCTCTGCACAGACCATACAAACGCTCCACACCGCGTGGCCATCTGATCTGGTGGTCCCAGCGCGCACGACCCACGTGGAGTTCCAGGTCTCCGGTAGCCTCTGGAACTGCCGATCTGCGGCCAACAAGGCAGAGTTCATCTCAGCCTATGCCTCCCTCCAGTCCCTCGACTTCTTGGCACTGACGGAAACATGGATCACCACAGATAACACTGCTACTCCTACTGCTCTCTCTTCGTCCGCCCACGTGTTCTCGCACACCCCGAGAGCTTCTGGTCAGGGGGTGGTGGCACCGGGATCCTCATCTCTCCCAAGTGGTCATTCTCTCTTTCTCCCCTTACCCATCTGTCTATCGCCTCCTTTGAATTTCATGCTGTCACAGTTACCAGCCCTTTCAAGCTTAACATCCTTATCATTTATCGCCCTCCAGGTCCCCTCGGAGAGCTTGATCAATGAGCTTGATGCCTTGATAAGCTCCTTTCGTGAGGACGGCTCACCTCTCACAGTTCTGGGCACTTTAACCTCCCCACGTCTACCTTTGACTCATTCCTCTCTGCCTCCTTCTTTCCACTCCTCTCCTCTTTTTCACCCTCTCACCTTCCCCCTACTCACAAGGCAGGCAATACGCTCGACCTCATCTTTACTAGATGCTGTTCTTCCACTAACCTCATTGCAACTCCCCTCCAAGTCTCCGACCACTACCTTGTATCCTTTTCCCTCTCGCTCTCATCCAACACTTCCCACACTGCCCCTACTCGGATGGTATCGCGCCGTCCCAACCTTCTCTCTCTCCCCCGCTACTCTCTCCTCTTCCATCCTATCATCTCTTCCCTCTGCTCAAACCTTCTCCAACCTATCTCCTGATTCTGCCTCCTCAACCCTCCTCTCCTCCCTTTCTGCATCCTTTGACTCTCTATGTCCCCTATCCTCCAGGCCGGCTCGGTCCTCCCTCCCGCTCCGTGGCTCGACGACTCATTGCGAGCTCACAGAACAGGGCTCCGGGCAGCCGAGCGGAAATGGAGGAAAAGACAACTCCTGCGGACCTGGCATCCTTTCGCTCCCTCCTCTCTACATTTTCCTCCTCTGTCTCTGCTGCTAAAGCCACTTTCTACCACTCTAAATTCCAAGCATCTGCCTCTAACCCTAGGAAGCTCTTTGCCACCTTCTCCTCCCTCCTGAATCCTCCTCCCCCTCCTCCCTCTCTGCAGATGACTTCGTCAACCATTTTGAAAAGAAGGTCGATGACATCCGATCCTCGTTTGCTAAGTCAAACGACACCGCTGGTTCTGCTCACACTGCCCTACCCTGTGCTCTGACCTCTTTTCCCCTCTCTCCCAGATGAAATCTCGCGTCTTGTGACGGCTTAGTTACAACCTGCCCGCTTGACCCTATCCCTCCTCTCTCTCCAGACCATTTCCGGAGACCTTCTCCCTTACCTCACCTCGCTCATCAACTCATCCCTGACCGCTGGCTACGTCCCTTCCGTCTTCAAGAGAGCGAGAGTTGCACCCTTCTGAAAAAACCTACACTGATCCCTCCGATGTCAAAACTACAGACCAGTATCCCTTCTTTCTTTTCTCTCCAAAACTCTTGAATGTGCCGTCCTTGGCCAGCTCTCCCGCTATCACTCTCAGAATGACCTTCTTGATCCAAATCAGTCAGGTTTCAAGACTAGTCATTCAACTGAGACTGCTCTTCTCTGTATCACGGAGGCGCTCCGCACTGCTAAAGCTAACTCTCTCTCCTCTGCTCTCATCCTTCTAGACCTATCGGCTGCCTTCGATACTGTGAACCATCAGATCCTCCTCTCCACCCTCTCCGAGTTGGGCATCTCCGTACCCACGCTAGGATTGCATCCTATCTGACAGGTCGCTCCTACCAGGTGGCGTGGCGAAATCTGTCTCCTCACCACGCGCTCTCACCACTGGTGTCCCCCAGGGCTCTGTTCTAGGCCCTCTCCTATTCTCGCTATACACCAAGTCACTTGGCTCTGTCATAACCTCACATGGTCTCTCCTATCATTGCTATGCAGACGACACACAATTAATCTTCTCCTTTCCCCCTTCTGATGACCAGGTGGCGAATCGCATCTCTGCATGTCTGGCAGACATATCAGTGTGGATGACGGATCACCACCTCAAGCTGAACCTCGGCAAGACGGAGCTGCTCTTCCTCCCGGGGAAGGACTGCCCGTTCCATGATCTCGCCATCACGGTTGACAACTCCATTGTGTCCTCCTCCCAGAGCGCTAAGAACCTTGGCGTGATCCTGGACAACACCCTGTCGTTCTCAACTAACATCAAGGCGGTGTCCCGTTCCTGTAGGTTCATGCTCTACAACATCCGCAGAGTACGACCCTGCCTCACACAGGAAGCGGCGCAGGTCCTAATCCAGGCACTTGTCATCTCCCGTCTGGATTACTGCAACTCGCTGTTGGCTGGGCTCCCTGCCTGTGCCATTAAACCCCTACAACTCATCCAGAACGCCACAGCCCGTCTGGTGTTCAACCTTCCCAAGTTCTCTCACGTCACCCCGCTCCTCCGCTCTCTCCACTGGCTTCCAGTTGAAGCTCGCATCCGCTACAAGACCATGGTGCTTGCCTACGGAGCTGTGAGGGGAACGGCACCTCAGTACCTCCAGGCTCTGATCAGGCCCTACACCCAAACAAGGACACTGCGTTCATCCACCTCTGGCCTGCTCGCCTCCCTACCACTGAGGAAGTACAGTTCCCGCTCAGCCCAGTCAAAACTGTTCGCTGCTCTGGCCCCCAATGGTGGAACAAACTCCTCACGACGCCAGGACAGCGGAGTCAATCACCACCTTCCGGAGACACCTGAAACCCCACCTCTTTAAGGAATACCTAGGATAGGATAAAGTAATCCTTCTCACCCCTTAAAAGATTTAGATGCACTATTGTAAAGTGGCTGTTCCACTGGATGTCATAAGGTGAATGCACCAATTTGTAAGTCGCTCTGGATAAGAGCGTCTGCTAAATGACTTAAATGTAAATGTAATGTAATGTGTCAGAAGGGTGGAAGGACAAAAGTAGTTGAGTGTCATCCACATAGAAATGATAGGATATGACGGAGCCGAGTGACTTGAGGTATAGAGAGAAGAGGAGAGGGTCTAGAACTGAGCCCTGGGGGACACCAGAGTACATGGTGCAGACACAGATCCTCCCCATGTCACCTGGTAGGAGCGGCCTGTCATATAGGATGCAATCCAGGTGTGCAAAGCCTGAGACGCCCAGCCCTGACAGGGTGGAGAGGAGGATCTGATGGTTCACGGTATCGAAGGCAGTGGATAGATCTAGGAGGATGAGAACAGAGAGAGAGTCAGCTTGGGAGTTGTTGGGCGGCCGGACCTCACTAGTCACAGGATTTCATCTGAAGAGAAAGGGGAGAAAGAGTTCAAAGGTGTAGGGTAGTTCTGTGTGAGCGGGACCAGTGGACTCAATAGGCTGAGTGAATGAGGAGCGGATGTCATCAACCATCCGCAGAGAGGAAGGGAGGGAGGGAGGGGGTGGAGGATTAAGGAGGGATCAGAAGGTGTAAAAGAGTTTCCTAGGGTTAGAGGCAGAAGCTTGACATTTAGAATGATAGAAGGTGGCTGTAGCAGCAGATACAGAGGAAGAGAAGGTAGAGATGAGGGAGTGCAAGGTCCCTGGAAGTTTAGTTTTCCTCCATTTTCACTCAGCTGCCTGCAGCACTGTTCTGTAAACTGCAATGAGTCACTTAGCCACACAGCAGGAGGGGAGGGCCAAGCCGGCCAGGAGGAAAGGGGACAGTGTGAGTCATAAGATGCAAAAAGGGAAGAGAGTAGGGTCAAAGAGGCAGAATCAGGAGACAGGCGTGAGAAGGATTTAGCAGAAGGGAGAGATGATAGGATAGAAGAGGAGAGAGTAGTGGGAGAGAAAGAGCAAAGATTTTGACCGCGCATGACCATCTGGGTAGGGGCTGAGTGACTAGGGTTAGAGGAGAGGGAGACAGAAAAGGAAACAAAGTAGTGATCTGGAGGGGGTTGAGACCTGGAGGGGGTTGCAGTGAGATTAGTAGGCCACTAGTAAAGATGAAGTCAAGCATTTTGCCTGCCTTGTGAGTGGGGGTGGGGGGAGAGACTGTGAAAGAGTGGTGTCAAAAAAGGCAAGGTGAGGAAATAAATGTATCGAAAGACGTCGGAACGTTGAAGTCGTACGAAGAGCGGTGAGCCATCAGGAAATGAGCTTATCAAGGTGTCAAGCTCATCGAGGAACTCTCTCAAAGGGTCTACACAAAGTATGCAAACAGGGCCAACGTTTTTCGTCACACGGCTCCTTGCAATATGTTCCGTCGTTCGACAGTTTTTTTTTTCTATCTGGAAATTGAGGCACAACGTATCATTCCATTTGAAGACTGAGGGCTAAGTATTGATTGAGTCCCGCCCCTGTGTCTACATCACATATTTTCCGGAATCCCTTGTGATAATAAACACGAAAGATGGATATTCTGCTACTTCGCTTCTACTACTTTGCAAGCTTCCTTTTTTGTGCTTTTATTTCGAGATTTGCTATCTGCAAATTATGTCCGACTCTGTCCAGTTTTGAGGAGCGTCTGTGTGAGCTGGTGAGACAACACAAGAAACCGTTACAACCCTTCAATGCGGTTGTATTCAGACAAGCACGCAAAAGACAACAGCTGGCGGGAGATACCGTGTAACAACATTTACTGATGTCATAGAAAGATTCAGGACTGGTATGTTCGGAATCTGAAAAGGGTAAAGGAGAGGAGGAGTGGGGCTGGCGTGTGTGTCCCACCGATTGTCCAACAACTGGATTGGTTTCGTGTTCACATAAAAACACCAATATGCCAGATATGGCATGTACTCTTGTCAAACAAGTCCTTTTGTACGGTGTGTGTTTTTCTGATCCTATGTTTACAGACTTAGTTAGAACATGTGAAATCAGCTACTTTCTGGATGGGAGAAATTGTGTGGGAATAGTCCGTGCTTGTGATATTAGGGCTCGTTAAAACATCTGAAAACAGACACTGTGGTGTGTCAAAACAACATGGATTTGTCACATGTGCAGAATACAACAAGTGTAGACTTTACCGTGACATGCTTACTTATGAACACATTCTCAACAAAGTAAGAAAATGAACAAATAGATCAAGTAAAAAGTAGCACAATAAAATAACACAAAATAACAATAACGAGGCTATATACAAGGAGTTCCTGTACCAAGTCAATGTACAAAGTAGTTGGAGTGATTGATTGAGGTAATATTTAGGTTTGATTAGGTGAGTGATTGAACACTTTGTACATGTAGGTAGGGGTGAAAAGCATACAGACCGGGTAGTCATTTGATTAACTGTTCAGCAGTCTTATGGCTTCAGGGTAGAAGCTATTCAGAAGCCGTTGTCGTGCCCTCTTCATGACTGTGTTGGTGTGTTTGGACCATGAGAGGTACTTATTGATGTGGACACCGAGGAAGCTCTTGACCGTTTCCACTACAGCCCTGTCGATGTGAATGGGGGTGTGCTCGGCCCTCCATTTCCTGTAGTCCACGATCAGCTCATTTTGGCTGCACACAGCCAGGTTGCTGACCTCCTCCCTGTAGGCTCCTCACTGTCTCTTCGTCATCGGTAATCAGGCTTCCCATCGTCGTGTCGTCAACAAACTTAATGATGGTGTTGGAGTTGTGTGGGTGGGTGGGTGAGTAAACAGGGAGTACAGGAGAGGGCTAAGCATGCACCCCTGAGGGGCCCCCGTGTTGTTGCCTACCCTTATCTGTCAGAAAGTCCAGTATCTAATTGCAGAGGGAGGTGTTTAATCCCAGAGTCCGTAGTTTAGTAATGAGCTTAGATGGGCATTATGGTGTGGAACGCTGAGTTGTAGTCACGAAGGTGTGTGGCGAAATCCTGCACGGAGCCTTCACCATGCCCTGCCACTTTCAGAGCGCATCAGCAGTCAGGAAGGAGAAAATAAAGATAGCTCTTCCGGCTCTGTGCAAGAGCTCTCGGTTGGCGTGACAGTTTGATAGTGTGCGCAACACTGCAGAAGTCTTGTTCATTTTCAGCGTGCTCAGTTTGTAAAGTGTTTAACTCAATCGCTGGTGTTACCGCTCTAGGTCGTGGTTGTATCTTTTTGGACTGCACCGGTCATTGATCGCATGGATTAGTAGCAACTTAGTAGCAACATTGTTGCGAAGCTTTGACATACAAACCTTCAGACGGACGGACAGTGCAACTGCAAGCCTGAAGTCAACAGCTAAGACCCCCTCTGTCTCTCTTACTGTCATTTCCCCTCTATCGCTCCAGTGCTTTACACTGCAGCAGACATTCATTTTTTCCCCCAATGTGCTCCCTTTGATGTTTAGTGTCTTTGGACTATTAGTCCCCTGCCAGCTGTATTTGATGGGACATTTTAGTTGAGGGAATTTGCGTGAGAGTTATTGTTTATTGTTATTTGAACTGTATTGATTTTGTGTGGGACTGTTTACATTTGGCCAAGGAGATTTCTGGACATTTTAAGGCCTTCTTTGTTTTATCTATGAACACACACCCCACACACCCAGTGTGGAGTGCAATAGAGATTGTCTTCTGTGGATGTGTTGGGGCGGTATGTGAATTGGAGTGGGTCCAGGGTATCTGGGATGATGGTGTTGTGAGCCATGATCAGCCTTTCAAAGCATTTCATGGCTACAGATGTGAGTGCTACAGGGCGATAATCATTTAGACAGGTTACCTTGGCATTCTGGGGCACGGGGACTATGGTGTTCTGCTTGAAACATGGGTATTACAGACTGGGTCAGGGAGAGGTTGATAATGTCAGTGAAGACACTTGCTAGCTGTCCTGGTAATCTGTCTCGCCCAGTGACCTTGTGAATGTTAACCTGTTTAAAAGGTCTACGGAGAGCGTGATCACACAGTCGTCCAGAACAGCTGGTGCTCTTGTGCATGGTACAGCTCGCCTGGTAGGCCCGCGTCACTGGGAAGCTCACAGCTGGGTTTCCATTAGTAATCCATGATAGTTTGCACATCCCTGCCACATCCGACGAGCATCAGAGCCGGTGTAGTAGGATTCAATCTTAGTCCCGTGTTGATGCTTTGCCTTTTTGGCGGTTCGTCAGAAGGAGTAACCAGATTTTTTACAAGCGGACGGATTTGATTCCCGCTCTTTGAAAGCGGCAGTTCTAGTCTTTAGCTCAGTGCGGATGTTGCCTGCAATCCATGGCTTCTGGTCGTTGATGCACTTATTAATGACGCCGGTGACTGATGTGGTAAACTGCCAACTGATGAATCAGGGAACATATTCCAATCTGTGCTAGCGAAGCAGTCCTGTACATTAACATCCACTTCATCGGACCACTTTTTTATTGAGCACATCAAAGGTACCTCCTGCTTTTAAACATGAATTCAGAGGATGGAGTTATGGTCAGATTTGCCAAATGGGGGGCAAGGGAGAACTTTGTATGTGTCTCTGTCTGTAGAGTAGAGGTGATCTATAGGTTGTTTTTGCCTCTAGTTGCACAGGAGACATGAAGTAAAATAGGTTTCAGTTTCCCTGCATTAAATTCCCGAGCCACTAGGTGAGTATTTTCTTGTTTGCTTATGGCCATATACAGCTCGTTGAGCGCGGTCTTAGTGCCAGCATCTGTGTGTGGTAGTAAATAGATGTCTACGAAAAATAGATAAACTCTCTTGGTAAATAGTGTGGTCTACAGCTTATCATGAGGTATTCTAGCTCAGGTGATCAAGAGCTCGAGACTTCCTTATTATTAGAGATTGCACACCAACTCTCGATGACAGAGACACACACCCCCCTCCACTCAACTTACTGGACGCAGCTGTTCTGTACTGCCGAAATATAGAAAAATCAGATAGATGTATATGTTCCATGTACTTGTTTAGCTTGGTGAAACATAGGATATTATAGTTCATGTTGATAGGATTGTCTCGAACAGAGCTCATCCAGTTTATTTTCCAATGATTGCACGTTCGCCAATAGAATGGGAGGTAATGGCGACTTATCCACTCTCCATCGCAGTCTTGTTAGATATCCCGCACGGTGACTTCTATAGCTCCACCTCCTCCGAGGTTCAGGGATTTGGGCTTGCTCTGGGATGAGCATTATGTCCTTTTCTTCCAATTTATTGAAATAGAAGTCCTCATCCAAATCGAGGTTATTAATCTCTGTTTTGATGTCCAGAAGATCTTTTATTATGAAACAATGTCTGAAACGTTAGGTAAAAACAAAAGTTAGGATCTGCGCAAAAACACACAAAATAGCACAATTGGTCAAGATCCAGTAAAACGGAGGCCATCCCCTCTGGCGCGTGTGTGCTAAATAGATTGAGATGTTTAGGAAATCTGTTCTTTTGAGAAGGCATTTTAACTCAAAAGGAGCCCATGGAGATGTTTTGAGATTGCTTGCAATGTATTCTCCATCTACATTGTGTTGGAGGGGGATGGTGTTTTGGACTGCCTAGAGACAAAGCTGAGTCCATAGGGTCCAGGTGGTTAATCGCCCTTTGGTTCATCATCTACCCGGCATAGTTCCTCACCTCCCAGGCCCTTCGCACCAACACTCAACGTACCGTCCAGGTGCTCTCGGCCTTGCAACTCCATCAACATCGGCCCCATCGCCCTGACCCAGCTCCATGGGCCGTAAGAGGAAGACTGCTAAGGATCCTTTGGACACTGACATTATGCAGCGGGTGGATGAAACAAAGAAAAGTCAGCAGGAGTTACAGAAACATCAGCAGTCATGTATGGTGTATTTTGCTGTTGATCAATGTGTCCCGTTAGTCAGGGACATGACAATGTACTTTCACAGGACCATCGATCAGTGCCCTCCGTCTCACCCCAAAAAATGGCGTTGTGTGCTTTTCTTATTCACACATTAGGGTGATGAGTAATTTACTGGGTTTAAAATTTTTTATTTATTTTTGACTTATTTCCTCATTCACATGCTAGTGGGGTTTTACTTTGTGTTTTTTCTCTTATTGCCCCTTTCATCACACTTTCACCTGTGTATTACATTGTTTTACATTGCACTATTTTCCTACATAAATATTTCAAAGGTCTGTAAATATATTGTCTGGTTTTTTGTAAAATGTTACTGTTCTGAATCAGTCACTCTGTAAATTTGAACTGCTTTGTACATGAGCTATGTAGATGAGGTTAATGTCTTGGGGGTCTGTCCTTATTGTCTACAGCTGGACACTCACCCATGTACCAAAGCAGGAAGGTCTCCATTGAAAGGCCACTGCACATGACCATGTACAACCTTGTGTTCTGTTGATTAGGTAAATGTCTCAAGGGTCTACCCTCATTGTCTACAGCTGGATAGCCATTCTCACCCATGTACCTACCATAGCAGAAAAGTCCTCAGTGAAAGGCCACTACACAACACAACACAAGGTTAGGTAAATGTCTTGATGATCTAGCCTCCAAAGAGTATATGACAAACTAAAACAAGAAGGATAAAGTGACTGTCATTACTGTAAAGTGTGAATAAGAAAAACAGCAAAACCAACTATGTAGCTCACAACATGATATATAAACAGTCCACAACCATAGTGGATTCGGAAAGTATTAAGACCCCTTAACTTTTTACACATTTTGTTATGTTACAGCCTTATTCTAAAATGGATTAAATAAAAATAAAAAATCTACACCACATACCACATAATGACAAAGTTTAAAACAGGTTTTTAGAAATGTTTGCAAATTTATTTAAAATAGAAAACACTCACTCAGACCCTTTGCTATGAGACTCGAAATTGAGCTCAGGTGCATCCTGTTTCCATTGATCATCCTTGATGTTTCACAACTTGATTGGAGTCCACCTGTAGTAAATTAAATTGATTGGACATGATTTGGAAAGGCACACACCTGTCTTTATAAGGTCTTATAGTTGACAGTGAATGTCATAGCAAAAACCCAGCCATTCTTATTCATATTTTTATTTTTATTTTTAAACTGCATTGTAGGTTATGGGCTCATAAGTAAGCATTTCACTGTAAGGTCTACACCTGTTGTATTCGGCGTATGTGACTAATACAATTTGATTTGAGGTCAAAGGAATTGTCCGTAGAGAGCTCAGAGACAGGATTGTGTCGAGGTACAGATCTGGTATAAAGGGTATCAAAAAATGTCTGCAGCATTGACGGTTCCAAAGAACACAGTGGCCTCCATCAATCTTAAATGGAAGAAGTTTGGAACCACCAAGACTCTTCCTACAGCTGGATGTCCGGCCAAACTGAGCAATCGGGGGAGAAGTCCTTGATCAAGGAGGAGACCAAGAAACCAATGGTAACTCTGACAGAGCTCCAGAGTTCCTCTATGGAGATGGGAGAAACTTCCAGAAGGACAACCAACTCTGCAGCGATCCACCAATCAGGCCTTTACCGCAGAGTGGTCAGACGGAAGACGCTCTTCAGTAAATGGTAGCCCGCTTGGAGTTTGCCAAAAAGCACCTAAAGGACTCTCAGACCATGAGAAACTCGATTCTCTGGTCGGCCTGAAGGCCAATCGTCACATCTGGATGAAACCCTGCACCATCCCTACGGTGTAGCGTGGTGGTGAAAGCATCATTCTGTAGGGATGTTTCTCAGCAGAAGGTACTGGGAGACTAGTAAGGATCAAGGGAAAGATGAATGGAGCAAAGTACAGAGAGATCCTTGATGAAAACCTGCTATAGAGCGCTCAGGACCTCAGACTGGGGGCGAAGATTCACCTTCCAACAGGACAATGACCCTAAGACCCTAAGCACACAGCCAAGACAATGCTGGAGTGGCTTCGGGACAAGTTTCTGAATGTCCTTGAGTGGCCCAGCCAGAGCCCGAACTTGAACCAGATCGAACATCTCTTGAAAGACCTGAAAATAGCTGTGCAGCGACGCTCCCCATCCAACCTGAGAGAGCTTGGGAAGATCTTCAGAGAAGAATGGGAGAAACTCCCCAAATATAGGTGTGCCAAGCATCGTTTGTTTACATGCTTTTTCAAACCGTGTGTTGCAAAATGCGAGATCCCACTGATTTCGCCATGGTTCCGGTGCTTTCTTTGATTCTAAACTGCTTTCAAACACAGACCTCTACTGGACACCGTACTTACAAATGTAGTTAGAATTTTGTACAGTAGTTTCACCTGACAGGTAGCTTAGCAGGTAGAGTAGGGAACATTCAGGGAAATTAGGGTAAGAGGTCGAATACAGTTAGACACACTATTTACAAAATAAATTAAAATGTGAAACCACACTTTCTGCACTGTTGTTCAAATAAATAGTTGTATTTAGTATAGTATAAGTTTGTCTGAAGCATGCAAAATAATGCCATAGATTCTGTTTTTATTAAAATAGTCAACTTATTGTAAAAGGCAAACCTGGTATTCAAAATTATCATAGGCTACTAAAGCCAACAAGTTACCGTTGTGCCACAGAATTTTTTATGAAAACAGTGGAGAGGAAAAAAACGTCTCTGATAATCACACACGGCTATTTATTGCTAACCAGCAGATGTCACGAATGTGCATTGTGAACAGGTAATGCACCAATTTTACGGCACAATTTGGGGAAAGCACTGAAGCTTTCAGAAATCTCGGTTTCCCATCCCTACCATTTACAGCCAATGAATTATGTATGTTAATTGCTGTTATTGCCGCTATTATTTGCAACTTTCCGTGTCTCCTTTTGGATAAACCATACTATATACCAACCCAAACAAGTTTGAAATCAAATAGTCTCAAGTCAACAACTGTCAATCATTCCCTGCCATGTATCTCCATTACCTGAATCTATAAATACTCTCCTCATTTTTATTTAACCAGGCAAGTCAGTTAAGAACAAATTCTTATTTACAATGACGGCCTAGGAATAGTGGGTTAACTGCCTTGTTCAGGGGCAGAACGCCAGATCAGATTTACCTTGTCAGCTCGGGGATTCAGTCTAGCAACCTTTCATTCACTGGCCCAACACTCTAACCAGTAGGCTACCTGTGGAGTCCCATAGTAGATGGGCATCACCATAACCTCACCTAAACATCAATCAGTTACAATCATGTAACTGAACAATATTGTGTGACAGGCTAGAAACCAAAGTTTTGGTCAGTGTTTCCCTGGGCACCCTTGTTAGGGGAGGACATACAGGAAATGTAATAAAGCACCCCGTGGCCATGTTCAGGTGAAAGTGTAGTACCTGAAAGGTCCTTTGGTTGTATAGGATGTATGGCAGTGGTGCTGTTGCTGTTGCTTTATTTCTGTGAGCAACCATTTTCTGACCATGCTTTCTTGAAGAGATGTTTGGGGTGTGGTTGATTGTTCTTAATGGTATGTGTTCAGTTTAACCAGTGAGTTTATTCATGTGGGACAACATTCAAGATGTTCATTATGTAAAGCCACTGCAATAATGTCCGTTTTTTTGTAGAGATTTTGCTGGTTTGAGGTCCAGGAAGTTGATTGGCAGTGCCCTCCAATACAATTTTTATATTTTTCCTAAGGTTTTGTCTGGTCCATTGGATTGCTCAAAACTGCTGACCCAACTCAATAGGTGGCCTGTCACAAACCTTTTTCTTATGTTCTGGTTGAAGTGTTCCCCTCATTGAAACAGTAACTGGAGAAGTCTGGTAGTTGTGCCATTTTAGCTCACACTAGTTGGCTGGTTTTACCATCATGTCCGCAAAAACACTACAGTGAATACTATAGTATACTACAGTCATGTCTGCAAAAACACTAGTACAGTAAATACTACAGTATACTACAGACATGTCCGCAAAAACACTACAGTAAATACTATAGTGTACTTGCCATGTCGGCAAAAACACTACAGTGAATACTACAGTCATGTCGGCAAAAACACTACAGTGAATACTATACTACAGTAAAGTCCACAAAAACACTACAGTGAATACTATACTACAGTAAAGTCCACAAAAACACTACAGTGAATACTATACTACAGTAAAGTCCACAAAAACACAACAGTGAATACTATACTACAGTAAAGTCCACAAAAACACTACAGTGAATACTATACCACAGTAAAGTCCACAAAAACACTACAGTGAATACTATACTACAGTAAAGTCCACAAAAACACTACAGTGAATACTACACTACAGTAAAGTCCACAAAAACACTACAGTGAATACTATACTACAGTAAAGTCCACAAAAACACTACAGTGAATACTATACTACAGTAAAGTCCACAAAAACACTACAGTGAATACTATACTACAGTAAAGTCCACAAAAACACTACAGTGAATACTATACTACAGTAAAGTCCACAAAAACACAACAGTGAATACTATACTACAGTAAAGTCCACAAAAACACTACAGTGAATACTATACTACAGTAAAGTCCACAAAAACACTACAGGGAATACTATAGTATACTAGTCATGTCTGTGTAAAAACTACAGTATACTACAGTCATGTCCACAAAAACACTACAGTGAATAGTATACTACAGTAAAGTCCACAAAAACACTACAGTGAATACTATACTACAGTAAAGTCCACAAAAACACTACAGTGAATACTATAATATATTAGTCGTGTCTGCAAAAACACTACAGTGAATACCAGAGAAAAGTCTGCAAAAACAATACGAATCCTATAGTATATAAACATAGGACTACTATGGTATTTAGACCATAGTGTACTATAGTATTTTTAATGTGGGTTCTACCCGATGACATCACCAAAAGTTAACATTTTTAAAGGTGATTTTCAAACACTATGAGATTTGCGGTGATGTTGGGAGTACACAAATATCCTCTATCTGGCTAGAAATGTGTTGCAGGTTTTGAAAATCACAGATTTTCTTCTTTTTAACTACAGATCATAGAAACGTGCCATTTTCACATACAGTACAAGGCAAAAGATTGGACACCTACTCATTCCAATGTTTTTCTTTATTTCTTTCTTTTGACTATTTTCTACATTGTAGACTGTAAACTCTCCTTCCAGACTCACATTAAGCATCTCCAATCAAAAATTTAATCTAGAATCGGCTTCCTATTTCGCAACAAAGCATCCTTCACTCATGCTGCCAAACACACCCTCGTAAAACTGACTATCCTACCGATCCTTAACTTCGGAGATGTCATTTACAAAATAGCCTCCAAAACTCTACCCAGCAAATTGGATGCAGTCTATCACAGTGCAATCCGTTTTGTCACTAAAGCCCCATATACTACCCACCACTGTGACCTGTATGCTCTCGTTGGCTGGCCCTCGTTTCATATTCATCGCCAAACCCACTGGCTCCAGGTAATCTACAAGTCTTTGCTAGGTAAAGCCCCACCTTATCTCAACTCACTGGTCACCATAGCAGCACCCACCCGTAGCATGCGCTCCAGCAGGTATATTTCACTGGTCACCCCCAAAGCCAATTCCTCATTTGGCCGCCTTTCCTTCCAGTTCTCTGCTGTCAATGACTGGAACGAACTGCAAAAATCACTGAAGCTGGAGACTCATATCTCCCTCACTAACTTTAAAGCAAAAGCTGTCAGAGCAGCTCACAGATCACTGCACCTTTACATAGCCCATCTGTAAATAGCCCATCCAACTACCTCATCCCTATACTGTTATTTATTTATTTATTTTTGCTCCTTTGCGCCCTAGTATCTCTACTTGCACATTCATCTTCTGCACGTCTATTATTTCGCCACTATGGCCTATTTATTGCCTCCCTTATCCTACCTCATTTGCACACACTGTATATAGACTTTTTCGATTGTATTATTGACTGAGTGTTTGTTTATTCCATGTGTAACTCTGTGTTGTTGTTTGTGTTGCACTGCTTTGCTTTATCTTGGCCAGGTCGCAGTTGTAAATGAGAACTTGTTCTCAACTAGCCTACCTGGTTAAATAAAGGTGGAGAAAAAAATAATAATAAGTGAAGACTTAAACTATGAAATAACACATATGGAATCATGTAGTAACCAAAAAAGTGTAAAACAAATCCAAATATTTTATTGAAGGTGAGTAGTGAAGTGCTGCATCAGATGACCGGGCCTCCACAATCACCCAACCTCAACCCGTTTGGGATGAGTTGGACCGCAGAATAAGGGAAAAGCAGACAACAAGTGTTCAACATATGTGGAAACACCTTCAAGAACGTTGGAAAAGCATTCCAGTGTGAAGCTGGTTGAGAGAATGCCAAGAGTGTGCAAAGCTGTCATCAAGGCAAAGGGTAGCTACTTTGAAGAATCTCAAATATAAAATATATTTTGGTTTGTTTAACACTTTTTTTGGTTACAACATGATTCCATATGGGTTATTTCATTGTTCTGATGTCTTCACTGCTATTGTACAATGTAGAAAATTGTTTTTATTTTAAATGAAAAAAAAATGGAATGAGTAGGTGTGTGTCGACATTTGACTGGTACTGTATGCAGACACTGGTTTTGTGTTGGAAATAATAAATATGAGGTTGAAAAATCGCAGAACTGCCCTGTGTTCTGTCTGACAATTTGGGATCCTTCATTGCAGTTTCCCAAAATGCATTGCTTTCCACTACATGGGAGAATGTGGGGCATGTCTCTTGACTTATAAATGCAATGGATCGCTCAATTCAAGCATATTGGCCTAGGCCTACATGTAGACATCTTCCTACTGACTGGTAGTGATGGTCACAAAGAAAATGTGTACCTAAATGCTCTTTAATCCAATTGTATAGGTAGGCTATCTTCTGATTAGAATATTAAAGTTTCCAATATATTTTTAATTCTAGGAGTTTAAAGGTTTTATTAAACAGAGCGGAAAATAACTCATTGCAATGTTTGAATCATTATCAGCTGGTTTCATCTAATTGGTTTATTCGGATCCCCATTAGCTTTTGACGAAGCAGCAGCTATTCTTCCTGGGGTCCACACAAAACACAAATCATGACTAGTAACTGATACACTGATAGACAAGGACAGTCACACAAATGTCAAATTCAACGATAAACAATACAACAACAAAATAATAATACAAACAACACAACTAAAAGTATAAAGTGAGTGTTAGTGTGCGTGTTTGTGTGTGTGTGTCCCCTCACAGTCCCTGCTGTTCCATGAACTAAATTGTTGGTCAAACTGTAATTCATTATGCATTGAATTGTGTGTCATCAAGGTGTGTGCAAGAAAAAAAATTGTGATTTTCCTATTCAATTTTTATTAATGAAAGAAGGCAAGTTTAACTGTCCTTCCTTGTGGCCACATGAGGGTTGAGTTGTTATATCTAAGAGTCTGTGCCTCACCAGGCGACATTACTGTTCTCCTGGCAGCAGGATATTCCGATAAATACACAACAACGACACCTACTCGTCGAACAACTCATTCCAAAATCATGGGAATTAATAAGGAGTTGGTCCCCCCTTCGCTGCTACAACAGCCTCTACTCTCCTGGGAAGGATTTTCACTAAATGTTGGAACATAGCTGTGGGGACTTGCTTCCATCCAGCCACGAGCATTAGTGAGGTCCGGCACTGATGTTGGGCGATTAATCTTGCAGTTGGATCCGGTTCATCCCAAATGTGTTCAATGGGGTTGAGGTCAAAGCTCTGTGCAGCCAGTCAAGTTCTTCCACACCGATCTCGACAAACCACTTCTGTGTGGACCTTGTTTGTGCACGGAGGCATTGTCATGCTGAAACATAACTGTTGCCACAAAGTTAGAGGCACAGAATCATCTAGAATGTCATTGTATGCTGTAGCGTTAAGATTTCCCTTCACTGAAACTAAGGGACCTAGCCCGAACCGTGAAAAACAGCCCCAGACCATTATTCCTCCACCAAACTTAACATTTGTCACTATGCATTCGGGCAGGTAGTGTTCTCCTGGCATCCGCCAGATGGTGAAGTGTGATTCAGAGAACGCGTTTCGACTGCTCCAGAGTCCAATGGAGGCGAGCTTTACACCACTCCCGCTTCAAATCAAATAAAATAAAATGTTATTTGTCACATACACATGGTTAGCAGATGTTAGTGCGAGTGTAGCGAAATGCTTGTGCTTCTAGTTCCGACAATGCATTAATAACCAACAAGTAATCTAGCTAATAATTCCAAAACTACTACCTTATAGACACAAGTGTAAGGGGATAACGAATATGTACATATAGATATATGAATGAGTGATGGTACAGAGCGGCATAGGCAAGATACAGTAGATGGTATTGAGTGCAGTATATACATATGAGATGAGTATGTAAACAAAGTGGCATAGTTAAAGTGGCTAGTGATACATGTATTACATAAGGATGCAGTAGATGATATAGAGTACAGTATATACGTATACATATGAGATGAATAATGTAGGGTATGTAAACATTATATTAGGTAGCATTGTTTAAAGTGGCTAGTGATATATTTTACATAATTTCCCATCAATTCCCATTATTAAAGTGGCTGGAGTTGAGTCAGTGTGTTGGCAGCAGCCACTCAATGTTAGTGGTGGCTGTTTAACAGTCTGATGGCCTTGAGATAGAAGCTGTTTTTCAGTCTCTCGGTCCCAGCTTTGATGCACCTGTACTGACCTCGCCTTCTGGATGATAGCGGGGTGAACAGGCAGTGGCTCGGGTGGTTGTTGTCCTTGATGATCTTTATGGCCTTCCTGTGACATCGTGGTTTTGTAGGTGTCCTGGAGGGCAGGTAGTTTGCCCCCGGTGATGCGTTGTGCAGACCTCACTACCCTCTGGAGAGCCTTACTGTTGTGGACGGAGCAGGTGCCGTACCAGGCGGTGATACAGCCAGACAGGATGCTCTCGATTGTGCATCTGTAGAAGTTTGTGAGTGCTTTTGGTGACAAGCCAAATTTCTTCAGCCTCCTGAGGTTGAAGAGGCGCTGCTGCGCCTTCGTCACGATGCTGTCTCTGTGGGTGGACCAATTCAGTTTGTCTGTGATGTGTACGCAGAGGAACTTAAAACTTACTACACTCTCCACTACTGTTCCATCGATGTGGATAGGGGGGTGTTCCCTCTGCTGTTTCCTGAAGTCCACAATCATCTTCTTAGTTTTGTTGACGTTGAGTGTGAGGTTATTTTCCTGACACCACACTCCGAGGGCCCTCAACTCCTCCCTGTAGGCCGTCTCGTCGTTGTTGGTAATCAAGCCTACCACTGTTGTGTCGTCCGCAAACTTGATGATTGAGTTGGAGGCTTGCGTGGCCACGCAGTCGTGGGTGAACAGGGAGTACAGGAGAGGGCTCAGAACGCACCCTTGTGGGGCCCCAGTGTTGAGGATCAGCGGGGTGGAGATGTTGTTGCCTACCCTCACCACCTGGGGGCGGCCCGTCAGGAAGTCCAGTACCCAGTTGCACAGGGCGGGGTCGAGACCCAGCTTACGCTTGGCATTGCGCATGGTGATCTTAGGCTTGTGTGCAGCTGCTCGACCAACAGTTCTTCTGCTGACGTTGTTTCCAGAGGCAGTTTGGAACTCGGTAGTGAGTGTTGTAACCGAGGACAAATGATTTTTACACTCTATGCACTTCAGCACTCGGCGGTCCCGTTTCTGTGAGCTTGTGTGGCTTACCACTTCAGCCATTGTTGCTCCTAGAGGTTTCCACTTCACAATAACAGCACTTACAGTTGACCAGAGCAGCTCTAGAAGGGCAGACATTTGACAAACTGACATGTTGGAAAGGTGGCCTCCTATGACAGTGCCACATATACCAATATATGTCACTGGAATTACTCAAAACTTAAATTGGTCTAATGTGCTGGGCAACAGGTTTAATCCAGAATGCTAATGACTCCTTACTCCACCCACTAGAATTGAATGCACTGCATAAAAATTACATATTGGCTTATTGAGAAAGAACTACTCTATGTCCCAATGTAAATGTGGGGTTAGGATTAATCAGTAGGGCCTGTGGAATCTATATATGTTGTATTTATTGGGGGACTTAGGTCTACATACCCAGCAGCACTTTTTACTCCACCCATTCCAGTGGTCCCAATGCAATACATTGTAAGCCTATAAATGACATATTTGCTTATAGAAAGTTTATAAAAACTCTTTGCCAAAGTAAAAGTGGGGTTGGGAGTAGAATCTACACTAAGTATACAAAACATTAGAAACACCTGCTCTTTCCATGACAGACTGACCGATATTAGAAAGTTGTTCCTAATGTTTGGTACACTCAGTGTATGTATGGTGTCATTTCATGGGGCACTGAATAGTAGTGTGTCGCTGGCCACATGACAAATGACTGTATTACTGCTAACGGCTTTCAATGGTCAAGCTCTAATGTCAGCCCTAATATCATCCATGCTCCCATTGCATTACTTGTGAAGGTAGACAGGCCAGAAGAGAGTTACAATCTGTTTTGTGACAGCAAAGCAGTTATGCCAAATGTGCCTAGAACATCCCACAACTGGTGGGGTTTTAAGCATGTTATAGGGCCAATGAACTTAGTCGCATTGGAAAGTTATAGCCATAGATATGCAACATGTAGTAGTAGTTGCATTACTTTAGATCTTGTGATTGATTCCTGTAGCCAGTATGAAAGAGTGGATACACTACTTCCAATTCAGAAATACCTGGCATTAGTCTCTGGCAATACATGGATTTGTGGTAAATGTGACACTAAACTATGATTTTTTTTACATCGGTGCCCCCATTTTAGAAAACTGTCAGACGGTAGTTGTTGTGGTGTAAATGTGTGATTGTTTTCTAAAGACAGAGTGCAATGTGAATACACTATCACAATGGCATGAGAGACTATTTTATGAGTTCGAGTGGAAATTAGTTGAAAACTTTTACGCTTGAAGAATACAGCAGACGATCTCTTGTAATGCATTTTAAAACTGTACAGAAAATAACGTCATTGACCTTGATAATCACCACAATATAACTGGTTGTTTTTGAAAAAAGTTTAATAGGCCTATGACTTTACTGTATACTGCTAACTATATATATGTAACAGTACTTTTTAAACCGTCCCCTCGCCCATACCCGGGCGAGGGGACTAACTAAGCTAGCCGTTTCACATCCGTTACACTCACCCCCCTTTTGACCTTCCTCCTTTTTCCGCAGCAACCAGTAATCCGGGTCAACAGCATCAATGTAACAGTATAACTTTAAACCGGCCCCTCACCCATACCCGGGCGCGAACCAGGGACCTTCTGCACACATCAACAAGAGTCACCCTCGAAGCATCGTTACCCATCGCTCCACAAGAGCCGCGGCCCTTGCAGAGCAAGGGGAATTACTACTTCAAGGTCTCAGAGCAAGTGACGTAACCGATTGAAACGCTATTTAGCGCACACCGCTAACTAAGCTAGCCGTTTCACATCCGTTACATATATACATAAGCAACACAGTGCCGTCGGAAATTACTCCCCCCTCAATACCTCATAATGACAAAGCAAGAACCGGTTTAGAAATTCTTGCTAATTTATTAAACATAAAATACCACATTTACACAAGTTCAGACACTTTACTCAGTACTTTGTTGAAGCACCTTTGCAGCAATTACAGCATCAAATCTTCTTGGGTATGATACAAGCTTGGCACACCTGTATTTGGGGAGTTTCTCCCATCCATCTCTGCAGATCCTCTCGCTCTGTCAGGTTGGATGGGGAGTGTTGCTGCACAGCCATTTACAGGCCTCTCCAGAGATGTTCGATTCAAGTCCTGGCTCTGGCTGGGCCACTCAAGGACTTTCAGAGACCAAAGCCTCTCCTGCGCTGTCCTGGCTGTGTGCTTAAGGTCCTGTTGGAAGGTGAACCTTCTCCCCAGTCTGAGGTCCTGAGCGCTCTGGAGCAGATTTTCATCAAGGATCTCTGTGTTTCGCTCTGTTCGTCTTTTTCCTCAATCCTGACTAGTCTCCCAATAGTGGCGTTTGGAGTGTGACTGTTTGAGGTTGTGGACAGGTGTCTTTTATACTGATAACAAGTTCAAACAGGTGCCATTAATACAGGTAACGAGTGGAAGACAGAGGAGCCTCTTAAAGAAGAAGTTACAGGTCTGTGAGAGCCAGAAATCTTGCTTGTTTGTAGGTGACCAAATACTTATTTTCCACCATAATTTGCAAATAAATTCATAAAAAATCCTACAATGTGATTTTCTGGATTTTTCTTCTCATTTTGTCTGTCATAGTTGAAGTGTACCTATGATGAAAATTACAGGCCTCTCTCGTCTTTTTAAGTGGGAGAACATGCACAATTGGTGGCTGACTAACTACTTTTTTTGCCCCACTGTATGTGTTGATTATGTTTTACTGGTAATGGGGACATATCTTAAATGCCAACAAACTAACTTTTTGGTGTTTGTGTGTGTGTGTGTTTTCCAACTATTTAACTATACTAGAAATGCTTAAAAGGCCGCAAAAATGTTAAATATCGGTTATCGGTATCAGGTTTTTGGCAGGGAAAATATTGGAAATTGGGTATTGGCCAAAAAATGTAATATCTGTGCTTCCCTATTTATTACTTGTAAATAATTGCTGTTCTGAAAGCGTCATTATGTTATGTACTAATATCCTGGATGATATTCATTCGTTTTTTTGAGAATTGAGTGTGTATTGTGTTGCTATGTATTTAGACCTCAGTGGCCCATGAAATAAAACATTTATAGATTCTACAGACCCTACTGAGTACCCCCAACCCCACTTGGAGGGCTATGGTCAGTCTGTCCTATCTGTCCTTCTTGTCTAAATCGAAGTAGCGGTCTTTGTGTGCTCCCTCTAATTCTCCCCTCTCTCTCTCTTTCTCTCCTCCCGGAGGACCTGAGCCCTAGGGCCATGCCTCAGGTCTACCTGGCCTGATGACTCCTGGCTGTCCCCGTCCCCAGTCCACCTGGTCGTGCTGCTGATCAAGAATGTGCTATGGAACACTGACCTGTTCACCGGACGTGCTACCTTGTCCCAGACCTGCTGTTTTCGACCTTCTCTGTCTCCCTCTCTACTCTCTAATGCACCTGCTATCTCGACCTCTGAATACTTGGCTATGAAAAGCCAACTGACATTTACACCTGTGGTGCTGACGTGTTGCACCCTCTACAACCATTATTTGACCCTGCTGGTCATCTATGATCGTTTGAACATCTTGAAGAACTTATTGGTCATTATAATCTCCACCTGGCACAGCCAGAAGAGGACTGGACACCCCTCAGAGCCTGCTTCATCTGTTTATTTTTAAGTTCCTGCCTTTTCTAGGGAATTTTTCTTGACACCATGCTTTTACATCTGCATTGCTTGCTGTTTGGGGTTTGAAGCTGGGTTTTTGGATAAGCACTTTGTGACATCTGCTGATGTAAAAAGGGCGTTTAAATACATTTTATTGTAAAATTCAATCAACTCAATCATCGCAATAAACACTATTTATGTTCACTATAACCCCAATATTGTCAACATACCAGCCTGAACATAGTATTTTTCAATTAGTGGTCTGTATATAATGTTTTTTTTTTAAAACACGTGTATATATACACATACACACACACATACACATAAATTCCTTCTTAAATGTTGGTTATAAACACCAATCTTTTGAATGAGTTATCAACCTCGCAATGTTTTGAAATACAGGCTTTTATTTTGAAGGTTCCTCATTACCATAGAAAAGTGACGTCATTAGTGCTGCTGGCAGAATAGTAGTCCAGGCGACGTACGTAGAGAATAAAAGATTGAACACCATGCCTTTTGACTTTACTCTTGATTCTTAGCAAAGGTGGGTGACTTTACTGGCTGGACAAATGGGTCAAATTCGATCAACTGCGATTCGTCCCAGAGGAACCCCAAACTGTTGAGGACTAATTTCTTCAGTACTCGAGAAGATTTGACACAACAGCGATTTTCGCTCATGCATGAGTATTTTGATGGAAGATTCCATATAATTTCTTATTCGACTCAAACAGGCCAGACGAACAAAAACCGTATAAGCTTTCCATTTCTATATGAGGAACATTTCAGTTTTGTGAAATGCCAGTAACCTAGGCAAAACCGGTTGATGTACTGCCCGGTACGAGGATAGAACTGTCGTCGTTTACCTTTACGAAAAATAAGGGAAAAAAGGCCACCAAGTTGAAGAATTAAGCTGTCAAAATCTCAAGAACAAGACTGAAGAATGGCAGCCAGTTTGTCAGCGGAGGAAGAACAGGTAATTTTGAAAACAATGCAAAATATTTGATCATCTATACCGCGGTAAGAAATCCTATTGTTGTGTGTCAAGTAAGTTGCATTCCAGGTAGCCTACCATAGCCAGAATCCGACTTTCGTTCATTTTTTTTCTCTCTAGTCTGAATGGTGTGGTACAGTATGCTAGCCCAATAATTGACTGTTAACTTAATACGAGCCTACCGTTACTGTAGCAGGCCATTGGATTCCATGAAAATACAACGCCACGCATTGGCGTGAGTAACCGGAAGTGTTGTCGAATCCAACGGTTTGCTTTAGCATTAGCTAGCCTAGAATGCATTGCTGAAGACAATTTTTAAGTTTTAATTCAAATCTAGCAGTATTTAATTGTTCTCAATGTATAATTAGGAGTACAGCGCCCTCTCCCATCCCTGGATTCAGGTACGTTTAACGAGCCATCACCCGCCGACTCCGCGGTGTCCTGATCACGGCACCCTGCAGTTCAGACCTTAAAGGGAAAATGTAATTACAACAGCCTTAATGTCTGACTCTGTAGGCTACCTACACCACTGCAAGTTATGCTATTAAATTGTTAAATTGTTGCGACGCAGGGATCCCAATTACAAACATTGTATACATTTATGGCACAGGCCTTTACATTGTCGCATACGTTGGCGATGCTTCTAACAGGACAATTCAAAATATTACAATGGATTGTTTATGATTTATTATAGCTAGTGAAAAACACAATTGAAACTTGATTTCCGCGAATGTAGACAGTCTATCAAATGCTATAGCATTACAAACGAACAGTATAAGGGGCGGCAGGTAGCCTAGTGGTTAGACTATTGGTCCAGTAACCGTAATGTTGCTAGTTCGAATCCCCGAGCTGAAAAGGTAAAACATCTTCGTTCTGCCCCTGAACAAGGCAGTTAGCCTACGAACAGTGGGTTGTCATTGTAAATAAGGATTTGTTCTTAAATGACTTGCCTAGTTAAATTAAATAAGGGCAAGAATCTCAAAAGCAATGGTTTGTGCACACACTTTATATTTGCATTGATGCACTTAGTCCTATGCCACACAACAATATGGCTAGTACAGGTCAATATATCCATGCCAAACTGGGTTTATAAGGCAGGGAACTGATTATATAATGATAGGCTATCTATTGCTAGAGTGGTATTTGTTCATATGATTAACATTTATCCACAGCATACAAATGAGCTGGTATGCTATAAAGGCTGATGTCCCTTTTTCCAGCCTGTTGCTAATGATGCCTTTTACACTTTCCAGGCCCTAATCCCATTTCCCATTCCCCGTGGCTCATCTGGCCGGCAGGCAGTAAGTCTTATCTGGGGACTTCATTTCCTCTGCGGGCCCAGCCATGGTGGAGGGCTGAACGCCTGTAGGCTGGGTTATTAGAACCTCGGTCTGGTTATGTCCGGTTGTAACAGGAGGCCTCTGGGGGCCTGCTAGTATGGTGGAACTTCACTTATAGGCAGCTGTTAAAAACATTTCCACTGGAGTGATGCTGCTGTTGTGGGGATACTTTGTGTGTGTATGTTGGGGGAGGGGGCAGGCAGTCAGTCGGCTCCCAGGAAGCCTAACAGGAAGAAAGAGCGAGTGGGGGATAGAAAGAATGACGCACGAGACTTCCTGTTAGGATCGACTTGTGCCAAATGGGACTGAACGGAATAGGATGGCACTCTCCACATATGGCTAATGTCTAAGTGCCTCAGCAATAATCATGTTACATATGAATCACCTTTAACATTTCTAAATTTAACAGCTCATACATTTGGCAAGACTATAAGTCCTGGCTGGTTTCTTTTAGATTCTGGCCTGTATATCCTAGTAGTGATGCACGGTATACCAACATTTCTGTAGTTCTTCAAAACGGTTTCTTGTGGCGTCTACTGATTTGAGAGGATCAAGTCTATCAGCACAGCTGATCCTTTTATAGTGCGAGTACACCGTTCATGCCGCCTCTTGCCTGCCTGTGCTGCTTACTCATTGCTAGCTGTAGCCTGCCATGAGGAACCACTGATCTCACTGGGAGTACTGCATCGCCACTTATGCTACACAGAAGTTAACACACTTGAATAATGCAACATGGCATGTAGAAATGTTGAAACTGTTAATTTCTGACTGTTCCCAAAACGATGTCGAGTACAGGTTAGAACACTGCATACAATGGGAAGAAGATACCGATGGCTTTCCTTGCTAGCTTTCAGCTGAAACCAACATCAATTCACTACTCTTGTACCTTGTTTGTGTATGTAAAGATGTGTTTTTGGGTGAACTTTCCCTTTAAAAACATCTGGGACATTTATAACACCTGCCTGGCTGTTTGTCAGTACCCTAGACAGTTTTTAGGCCCGTTTGAGTATTTAGATTTGTGGTTTTATATAAAAATGCTGAATTTTCTAAATGACTAAAAATGCATTTATGCCATTTTTTTTGGTCACATGCTTTGTAAACAACAGGTGGAGACTTAACAGTGAAATGCTTACTTACAGGCAATGTTCCCGCTAAGCTTTGTGTGTGCAGTATCCCTGAGACTGACATGCTGAAATATCAGCCCACTGAGAGAAGCAACAGATTGTACTTCAATCAACTTTTCTAGAACAGTGGTCACCAACCTGTTGCTCACGATCAACTGGTTGATCTCCAATGCATTCCTAGTTGATCGGCAAACATTTCTGTAAAAAATAATAATGGAAAAATGACGCTTTGAGTTCCTATTTTTTTTAAATTCTCTCTGGCTTTTGCGGAAGGCGCACCCGATTCATCTGCCTTGCACTCCAGGAACGCAAACTGTTGCCATTTTGAACCATTTAATGTGTCTGACGGTACAAACACTGCATTTCAGGTTGGCACAGAGATCCAATCAAGTACACTATAGGCCTACCACTGGCCAATCGGATGGCTCCGATGACCGTGTCTGCAGTAATGTAGCAGGCATAAAAGAAAGCTACAGCAAAGTTTATACTGAGATTTTTTACAACCATGACTAGACTGTCCATGAATACAGCAAAGAAATGTTTTTATGAGTGCGTTCAAGTTCTTACTCAGCGCTGTCAACACTGTGTTCAACACTTTTTTTTTTTTTTTAACTTTTTTTTTTATAAGCCATAAAATATATGTTCTTCCTATTTCCAGTCAGCACTACAGCAAGCACTGCAGCAATAATGAGTAGGAAAGTGTAACTACGGTGCATTCGGAAAGTATTCAGACACCTTTTTCTACAACTTTAATATCACATTTACATAAGTATTCAGGCCCTTTACTCGGTGCTTTGATGAAGCCCCCTTTGGGAGCGATCACATCCTCGAGTCTTCTTGGGTACGACGCTACAAGCTTGGCATGCCTGTATTTGGAGTTTTAACCATTTTTTACATTTACATTTTAAGTCATTTAGCAGACGCTCTTATCCAGAGCGACTTACAAATTGGACCATTCTTCTCTGCAGACCCTCTCAAGCTCTCAGGTTGGATGCGGAGTGTCACTATTTACAGGTCTCTCCAGAGACATCTGATTGGGCTCTGGCTGGGTCACTCAAGGACATTGAGACTTTTCCCGAAACCACGCCTGCGTTGTCTTGGCTGTGTGCTTAGGGTCGTTTTCCTTTTGGAAAGCCGATATGAGCAAGACCTTTTAAACAGGTGAACATTCCTCAAGGCTGTGGGGCTAGACTGATTACCAGGGCGTGTACTCAAAGCATGCACGGACCAACTGGCAAGTGTCGACCGATTATGATTTTTCAATGGAGATGGCGATTTATTGGAGGACCAAAAAAAGCCGATACTGATTAATCTGCATTATTTTTTTAGATGTATATTAATGATAATTACAACAATACTGTATTTTATCTTAATATAGTACATCAATAAAATCAATTTAGCCTCAAATAAATAATGAAACATTTTCAATTTGATTTAAATAATGCAAAAACAAAGTGTTGGAGAAAGTAAAAGTGCAATATGTGCCATGTAAAAAAAAAGCCAACGTTTAAGTTCCTTGCTCAGAACATGAGAACATATGAAAGCTGGTGGTTCTTTTTAACATGAGTCTTCAATATTCCCAGGTAAGATGTTTTAGGTTGTAGTTATTATAGGACTATTTCTCTCTCTACCATTTGTATTTCATTTACCTTTGACTATTGGATGTTCTAATAGGTAGTTGATAGGCTTGAAGTCATAAACAGTGCAATGCTTGAAGCACAGCGATGAGCTGCTGGCAAATGCAGGAAAGTGCTGTTTGAATGAATGCTTACGAGCCTGCTGCCTACCACTTCTACTAACATGGAGCATTGGTACATTGTGGGAGGCAATCCATCTGTCTAGAGACTTTACGGATAGCGGACGATTATTGGGTGAAATTATGATATTAAATTGACTATCTCTTGCTTATCTGAACACGTGGCCATTCTCATGCTGTATCATTATTGTCGCAATGTAAGAAATCAACATTTCGAAGCATATATATATATATATATATTTTTTTTTTTTGGGGGGTACTGCTGGATGGCAATTTTCATGCTGTAAAACAGTAGCTCTGAAGATTTACCACTATCAGATGGTTTTGTTCCCCCGCCCCCCAAAAAATCTGTATCGGACCCAGAACTTATCGGTCAGGCTCTAATATGAATTCGGTCACTGGTGGTCCGTATAGCTTTCAGACTTGGCCAGTCTCTCATGTCTACTTGCTTGATATTGATCTCCTCTGGCCCTTGTTACAGCATATAGCCAGTCACCCCTCTCCATGTGAACCAAGGAACTCACTGAATATGATCCTAACTACTACTGTCAGGTACAGTCAAGTTTCTGCGCTTTCATTTGTCTATCTTAGCTTTTTAAGGAGACTCAACAGACTGGGCAGAGTGTATGGGAAGGCTGTGACCTGTTCCTAGAGCAAGAAGTTATTTTTGATTTTCTGCAGATGGAGCGAGGATCCGTAAGAAAATGACTGTGAGGATGGACAGTTTTTGCTTTTATTGCAGCATGTGTAACCCAGCAGAACCACCATTTGAGGAACAACATACTGAATCCTCTACAATGTGTAAATATTTGCGTGTATCCTCTTGGTTCACAGAATTTGCCTGCGCCAAAACATTTCTTAGAAGTAGAACATTTTGGGTTGGTGACACACAGGGTCCATAGAATACTTTTTTTAGGAATCCATTCATGCACTTAGTTCACATTAATTAGAAAAGGTACCTGTCTTGACGTAACAGGTCAGTAATGGGTCCAACTCTTGGTGCATGTTCAAGTTTGAACTGTGAAGGTTTAATGAACTGTGAAGTTTTGATGAACCAGACAGTTATTCTAGAGGTAGGTTGCATTTAGAATAGTTTATCCATGCACAAACACCTGTTTTTAGTCCCTCAATAACATTGTAATTTAATGGGCCTATGGGTGAGTCTGAGAGCATATTCGGTGTCCTTGAGTATCTCAATTTGTAGTGGTCCTTTATTGAATCCTGGTTGTTGGGCTCTTTTGGATCATGATAATAGCATGCCTTCATCTTCTCTGGGAGTCCAGGGTTCCTGGTGGTATTTTGAGTAGAGCCAGACTGGTATTATTGGCCCATTTGTTGTCTTTTACCCGACTATCTATATATCTATAGTCGGGTAAAAGACAACAAATGGGCCAATAATACCAGTCTGGCTCTACTCAAAATACCACCAGGAGCCCTGGACTCCCAGAGAAGATGATCAGTTTTTATACAATTGATATTTATCTAGGAAGAAACAAAAAAAGATCATACTATTTAGAGCACTTTAAAATGTACTGATAATCTGATTTAGATATTGAGGCCCACCTCCTTTAAACACCACCTGCAACCAGAGGAAATGCTTTTTACGTGAGATTTCTAAAAGAGCCAGGCCAATATTGTGACATTCTTGGATTTACCAGTTAAACGAATCGACTGATGCACAGAAACAGAGATGAGAATGAAAGAACTACATGGTGAAAACACAATACAGCAACACTGTGCAATTTCTTTTTTCAACAATTACACGTTGGCTTTCTCCTTAGCTTTTAGCTGTTTTTATAGTGCAGGAGCCCTGACACTCACCAGTTTGTCTTCGAAAGCCTGGGCTTTGCAAGAGGAGGACGGTGGCATCCTGTCCTTTTTAGCTCTGCTCATCAGTAGCTTTTTGTATTCTTGAAGAGCCTGACTTGACTACCCCCTCTCACTGGCTGGAGAAGTGGAACTTTTGCTTTGAGCTTTCATTTCCCCCTCGGGCTTCTGTGACAGCTTGCTGGTGCTGCCTGGCTGGGCTCGTCAAAGAGAATGTCCGGAAGCCTTTAGGGAGGACATGGATGGACCGAGAGGGCGTGCACGGTTAGATTGGTCTCTTTTCTAGTTGAATCATGATATAATGGGGGTCTCTAGTGCCTTTTCACACTACTGTAGGTTTTACTACTGATTTTGTTTATTTGTATCTTCATTAGATTTTGCAGCTACTCTTCCTTGAGTCCTCAAAAAACACTGATAGTCCCACAAAGGTAAAATACAACAATATACAAACAATACATCATAGAAAATACAGAACAGAATGAATATATATATAGTGTTATGAAACCCTTTTTGTCCAAATGTGTTTCTTTTGAATATTTTAGTGAATGGATAATGGGGAAGTTTAAAGCTATGAATTAGCTCCTTCAGGCCTGGTGTTTAGAGGGAAAGATGGCATGATATGAGGGACAGGAAGTTAATGGTCCACCTTGACGATTGCCCCGTCAGCTCCAATAGCACATAACATTAGCTATCTTTCATAGCATTCTTCTATAAAACATTTATGCACATCACTTTTTCTCTTTTAAAAACATTTGATTCAAATCTCTACTCAACCTTGTAGTTCATAAAGAACACTTAGATAACTGAGCAGAGTGCTGAAATGGAATTGTGTTCAGTTATGTGTTTGGTAAATCAACAAGGGAGGGGAGGGAGGACAGTCCCAGGCAGTGTTCATGTATCTAAAGTACATTTTGCTTAACCATCTTGGTGGCCAAGGCGTCTGTGTTTGGTGTGCCCACATGGGTGTGCGTGCCCACATGGGTGTGCGTGAAATCTATATCCACAGGGCTCTACAGTGCAACCATTTTACTTGCATATAGCCTAAATGTTTTGCTGTGTGACCTGGAATTTTGCGCCTAGACAAATTTGATAGATTCCAGCTTTATTACCCCATATTTTTAATTGTGCTCCCAATTTCTTTGTGCTTACATTTTTCAATTTAGGTGCACACATTCTCCTTGTTTAAAATGTTTTTTAAAGTTGGCCCCTGTTGGTTCGACCTGGGTGGGGGGTGCTCCCTACCTGGCCATGGACCCCTAGTACCCCCCTGAAACCATTTTGAGGCATATTAAAAATACGCTCCTGGTAACCCGTTCAATTGCCAGGTGCACAGATGTCCATTTGCAATGTCTTACAATGGACATTTACCAACACGAATTGGACATGCTCTAATATACTGTAGAAATGCTCAATTGACTTGGCTCGTTGAACTCGGGATGGCCGAGCAGTGATAGTGGTTCCTGTCCATCGCTCGTCTCCATCGCTCATGTTGATTTCAGCCTGTCCATTTGGTGATGGTATATACATTGGAAATGTACACTGTCCATTTGCAATATAAAGTGTACAATGCCAATATATTATACTGTCATCAAGTCAGTCAATAAGATATCATATTGACACAACTCACTTTGTCCAACTCTTTTAATAGCCAGGATTCACATATTTCAGAGCTGGCCCACAATTCATAATGCCTTCTGTTGAAACCATAAACTTTCAAAAACATGGTTATATTTGTGCTGTGAGTCCTGTTCTGACAATGTGTAGACCTAGCTGAGGCGACCATGAGTTTCGGCTCGATTTAAGGTCGTTCAGCAACGACTGCGTTGCTACGGGGTCCATGAAAGAGCTAACGGACAAACTTAAGGCTCTGTCTGTATGGGCCAAGATGGTTTCAATGCACCTAGTCTTGTGATTTTGGAACTTTTTAAAAATGTTGTCATTTTCAAAGTTCAAAATTAATTGAAGTTATTATAAATGGACGAGGCTGTTTCTCGGCCTGAGAACGTAGAGCCACAACTCACCGACTTAAGCTCTAGAATCAAATCAAATGTATTTATATAGCCCTCCTTACATCAGCTGATAACTCAAAGTGCTGTACAGAAACCCAGCCTAAAACTTCAATCAGCAAGCAATGCAGGTGTAGAAGCACGGTGGCTAGGAAAAACTCCCTAGAAATGCCAAAACCAAGAGGAACCAGGCTATGAGGGGTGGCCAGTCCTCTTCTGGCTGTGCTGGGTGGAGATTATAACAGCCCATGGCCAAGATGTTCAAATGTTCATAAATGACCAGCATGGTCAAATAATAATCACAGTAGTTGAGGGTGCAGCAAGTCAGCACCTCAGGTGTAAATGTCAGTTGGCTTTTCATAGCCGATCATTAGAAGTATCTCTACCGCTCCTGCTGTCTCTAGAAAGTTTAAAACAGCAGGTCTGGGACAGGTAGCATGTCCTGTGAACAGGTCGGGGTTCCTTAGCCGCAGGCAGAACAGTTGAAACTGGAGCAGCAGCACGACCAGGTGGACTGGGGACAACAAGGAGTCATCATGCCAGGTGGTCCTAGGGCTCAGATCCTCAGAGAGAAAGAGAATTAGAGAGCATACTTAAATTCACATATTCACACAGGACACCAGATAAGACAGGAGAAGTACTCCAGATATAACAAACTGACCCTAGCCCCCCGACACAAACTACTGCAGCATAAATACTGGAGGCTGAGACAGGAGGGGTCAGGAGACACTGTGGCCCCATCCGAGGACACTCCCGGACAGCGCCAAACAGGAAGGATATAACCCCACCCACTTTGCCAAAACATAGCCCCCACACCACTAGAGGGATATCTATAACCACCAACTAACCATCCTGAGACGAGGCCGAGTATAGCCCACAAAGATCTCCGCCACGGCACAACCCAAGGGGGGGCGCCAACCCGGACAGGAAGATCAAGTCAGTGACACACCCCCCTAGGGACGGCATGAAAGAGCACCAGTAAGCCAGTGACTCAGCCCCTGTAATAGGGTTAGAGGCAGAGAATCCCAGTGGAGAGTGGGGAACCGGCCAGGCAGAGACGGCAAGGGCGGTTCGTTGCTCCAGAGCCTTTCCGTTCACCTTCACACTCCTGGGCCAGACTACACTCAATTATATGACCCCCTGAGTCTTCAGTGAAGACTTAAAGATTGAGACCGAGTCTGCGTCTCTCACATGGGTAGGCAGACCATTCCATAAAAATGGAGCTGTATAGGAGAAAGCCCTGCCTCCAGCTGTTTGCTTAGAAATTCTAGGGACAATTAGGAGGCCTGCGTCTTGTGACCGTAGCGTACGGCAGGACCAAATCGGAAAGATGGGTAGGAGCAAGCCCATGTAATGCTTTGTAGGTTAGCAGTAAACCCTTGTAATCAGCCCTCACCTTAACTTCTTGACGCTACCCATCCCTTAAGCGGGATAATTGTCACCAGCAACCGCTGAATAGCATAGCACCACAGTCATATAATATTACTAAAAATATTCATATTCATGAAATCACAAACACAGAACACAGTTTAGCCTTTTGTTAATCCACCTGTCTCAGATTTTAAAATTATGCTTTACAGTGATGGCAATCCAAGCGTTTAAGTTTATCGATCGCATGACAACATTAAGTACACTTAGCATCAGGTAGCTTGGTCACAAATCAGAAGAGCAATCAAATTAATCGTTTACCTTTGATCTTTGGATGTTTTCACTCATGAGACTCCCAGTTACACAACAAATCTTCCTTTTGTTCCATAAAGATTATATTTTTATATCCAAAATATCTCTGTTTGTTTGTTGCGTTATGTTCAGAAATCCACAGGAAAGAGCAGTCACGACAACGCAGACAAATTCCAAATAATATCCGTAATGTCCACAAACATGTCAAAGTTTTTTATAATCAATCCTCAGGTTGTTATTAAAATATATATAATCGATAATATATTAACTGCAAATGTCTTTATCAGTAGGAGAGGGAAAACAATAGCTGTCCAAACACTGTTGCGCGAGCAACACTCATGTGACCGACCACCTGACGCGATGTTATCTTTCTGGCTCATTTTTCAAAATAAAAGCCTGAAACTGTCAAACTGACACCTTGAGCAAGCGATAGGAAAACGAATCTGGTTGATATCCCTTTAAATGGAGCAAAGGGAGGCTATGGAACATGGCGTTTTCAAAATAAAGCAACTTCCTGGTTTGATTTTTCTCAGGGTTTCGCCTGCAATATCAGTTCTGTTATACTCAGACAATATTTTGACAGTTTTGGAAACTTTAGTTTTCTATCCTAATCTGTCAATTATATGCATATTCTAGCATCTGGTCCTGAGAAATAGGATGTTTATTTTGGGAATGTTATTTTTCCAAACAACCTCCTGAAGCTAGGGGGCACTATTGTTAACAGGAAGCCAGTGTAGGGAGGCTAGCACTAGAGTAATATAATCAATTTTTGGGGTTCTAGTCAGGATTCTAGCAGCGGTGTTTAGCACTAACTGAAGTTTTAGTGCTTTAGCCAGAAAGTAGAGCATTGCAGTAGTCTAACCTAGAAGTGACAAAAGAATAGATTAATTTTTCTGCTTCATTTTTGGACAAAGTTTCTGACTTTTGCAATGTTACATAGATGGAAAAAAAGCTGTCCTTGAAACAGTCTTGATATGTTCGTCAAAAGAGATCAGGGTCCAGAGTAACGCTGAGGTCCTTCACAGTTTTATCTGAGACGACCGTACAACCAAGATTAATTGTCAGATTCAACAGAAGATCTCTGTTTCTTGGGACCTAAAACAAGCATCTCTGTTATGTCTGAGTTTAAAAGTAGAACGTTTGCAGCCATCCACTTCCTTATGTCTGAAACACAGGCTTCTAGCGAGGGCAATTTTGGGCCTTCACCATGTTTCATTGAAATGTACAGCTGTGTGTCATCCGCATAGCATGTTTTCGAATGACATCCCCAAGTGGTAAAATATATAGTGAAAACAAGTGGTCCTAAAACGGAACCTTGGGGAACTCCGAAATTTACAGTTGATTTGTCAGAGGATAAAACATTCGGAGACAAACTGATATCTTTCCGACAGATAAGATCTAAACCAGGCCAGA
Organism: Oncorhynchus keta; assembly: GCF_023373465.1. Lineage (NCBI taxonomy): Eukaryota > Metazoa > Chordata > Actinopteri > Salmoniformes > Salmonidae > Oncorhynchus > Oncorhynchus keta. Next base: position 7,336,477 of record NC_068437.1, read on the forward strand.
ACATGTCCGTGTTGACCAATTTGGGTTTCCAATCTCTCCAAAAGAATGTGGTGATCGACGGTATCAAAAGCAGCACTAAGGTCTAGGAGCACGAGGACGGATGCAGTGCCTCTGTCTGACGCCATTTTAAAGGTCATTTACCAAGTCGATGTCTACTGTAATGGCATTGAATAGAAAACTACAACAACAAAAAATCCTACTTCCTGAATGGGTTTTTCTCAGGTTTTCGCCTGCCAAATCAGTTCTGTTATACTCACAGACATTATTTTAGCAGTTTTGAAACATTAGTGTTTTCTATCCAAATATACTAATTATATGCATATCTTCTGGTCCTGAGTAGAAGGCGGTTTAATTTGGGTATGCATTTCATCCAAAATTCCAAATTCTGCCCCCTACCCTAGAGAAGTTGAGGGTTAATTCCACACTTATCAGGAGGACCTTAGCAACATTCCTGTGGATGCATTGTGCTTCTAACCTTAACGGTTCTGTTGCTGTCACCCAAAAGCACCTCAAATTTAGGTCGTGATTCATTCCGGGCCTACTTTTGCACGGCCGCTGCAGTCAAACTAAGCGAGCTACATTCAAGTGGGGCATCAGGCCATCAGTCAATAAGATATCATTCTGACGCCTCGTTTAGAACTCATTTAGAAGCCAACTATCACATTTCAGAGCCGGCCCAAAGTTCACAGCACCTTCTGTTAAAACCATTAAAAAAACAGAACGTAACTACGTGTTATCTGCAGGTCCAGTTCTGACATTGTGTAGGCCTAGCTGAAGCGACTCCTGAGTTCGGAGACCGAGCAGCGACCTTAATTAGTGCTGAAAATGCACTTTTTCCGGTTGTTGTAACAGGATCCCTGAAATGGCTATCGGACAAACTTTAGGGTCCGTCTCTGGGTCGAGGCGGTTTCAATGCACCTGGTCTTGTGATTTCTGGGACTTTTCTAAGTGTTGTCATTTTCGCACCGTTCAAAATTAATTGAGTTATTGCAAATGGACTAGGGTGTTTCTCGGCCTGAGAATTTTTTTAGAGCCACAACTCACCGTGCACTACCGACTGACGCTCCAGAACAGGTTTATAAAATGAAAGATCTCTAGGTCTGACGGTTCTTTGATAGTTTGAACACCGGTAACTATTGCAGGCTCTGTGTATGTAAACCCCACACTGTGTCACTCCACATTGACTGTGTATAGAAAAATCACGTAGCGCATCGAAACCCGCCTTAACAGACACACCGCAACTGGATCTAACTTTTTTTTTTAAAGAAAAAAACACATTTGCTTAACCATCACCAAACTGATGTTGTACGATTTCTAGTAAATTACGATAGATAAATGGATGTTTCTATTTTTCCTTACACCATAGCTTTATGTACTTAGACTTGAAGCGGTCAAATTAGTGCTGTATTACAGTTTTCAACCTTTAATCCCAGAAAATGGGCGTTCATTCAAAGAGCGTTGAGGCCTTGACGCCATCTTGTTTCTGGGCTAAAAGTACATTGGGCCAAACCTGTGTTCACGAGTTTCGTCTTCAAAGTCTTTTCCATTTTACGAGAAACGGCCATGTACGTTTAATGGTTTAACCATTTGCAATAAGCAGCTAGTCGCCATCTGGAATTTTCCTGTACAGCAGAAAAATGTCAAAGAATTTAAACATTAGTCTCTGACATTTGGTTTGACTTCCTGGAAAACCGGGCCCTGGGGGATGACTTGATGCAGTCGGCCTATTTTAATAACACCCGCAGACATCTAGTAAGGGACCGTACATTTGCAATGCCACTCGCGGCCCTTGTGTTGGTAGGTTTGATAGTCAGACCTTATGGAATCCAGTTCTGATTTAGATTAATAGACTACTGTTGGAAGTACAGAAATGTGGAAGCAAAAAGTGCTACTGTACCTATAATTTGAACTTTTTTAAATGATGCTATTTTTTTTTTCACAGCCAGGTTAAGTCCCCACCCCCACCAAACACCCCTTCCTAAGTAAACCTATGGTGGCACTTTAACGAGGAGGAAGGGCTCATGGTAATGGCTGTAACGGAATAAATTGAATGGTTTCCATGTTTTATACCATTACCTTTACGCCATTCCAGACATTATTATGAGCTGTCCTACCCTCTGTAGCCTCCTGTGAGATAGCATTTCATGTCATAAAGGTCATACATGCACCACTTCCTCATAGGATGTATCATGTTAAACTTGAGTTTCACTTATTCTAGTCTTTCATTTCTCCCTGGAGTGAGTACATTGTGTGTGACCATCTCTCTCTGTGTGTGTTTTTAGGCTACCAAGGAGTTTCTGGAGGAAATCAACAAGTGGACCACTCAGCATGGAGTGTCCCCCCTGTCATGGGAAGTGGCCGTCAAGTTCCTCATGGCGCGCAAGTTCGACGTGCTCCGGGCCATCGAGCTCTTCCACAGCTACAGGGTGGGTGGGTGTGTGTGTGGGTGGGTGGGGCGTGCCAGTGGTTGCTGAACTAAACTTTTTTGAAAGTTTTATTTTAATTAAAATGTGTTTTTTCCCCCTACATTTGAGGGGGAACATCCCCCTCATCCTCCCTGGAAGAACCTCCTCTGGTCACATGCAGGTGTATGTGTACATGTCGGCGTGCACACATTTGGGCTTATATGATTGATGGCCATGACAGTGTCATAATGTATTTTCTACAAGTTATTTAAAATGAGAATTATTTTGTAAATGATTGAAGAATTTAAGAAACAAACTTTCAAACGGAAGGAAAACATTTTGACACTTATGTAGGTGTCATAACCAGCCATAAAATAATGCAATATGTTACAGCGGGTGTAAATATAGTGTCATGAAAAAGTGAAGTTGAGTGTTACAATATGCACTTTACTAGCAAAGTCTCCGGTAAGTGACAAAGTCCTTTCCATCTATGTAATGTATTACAGGTTATGGACAGGTGGATGACATGAGTTTGCCTCAACCCATGTGCTGAGCAGGTTCAAGACCTACAGGCAGATGTGAGATGTAGGCTACTGAGGAAGTTTTGCATCGGTCAGTAGCCTACAGAGTAATTTGAGAAGAGTGCAATTGTTAAACCTATGTACATATTCTAAACCGTGTAACAGTTTTGTGTAGAATAAACCATACTTTCCATAATACTGTAGAAGCAGTGTTCAGTTAAGAACAAATTCTCATTTACAATGACGGCCTAGGAACAGTGGGTTAACTGCCTTGTTCAGGGGCAGAACAACATATTTTTACCTTGTCAGCTCGATTCGATCTCGCAACTTTTCAGTTACTGAACCAACGCTCTAACCACTAGAGCTACAGTGCGCAAATGTGTAGGATAGACTATTGCGCAACAACCAACGCTATTTCTATTAATTTTAACAACTTACATAGCGTAATGGGCTTATTCACAATATGATCTGCTAATGAATAAAAAATGATAACACTCCATGTTAGACCTGCAATTTTAAACAATACAAGGGGCTTGAATTAGCCTACTTCAATTTGGAGTGGGCTGCCTACCTTGACAATCAGACATCATCTCCTCAGTGTGGTGTTTAAAAAGTCTGTGTAATTGTTGGAGCCAATTTATAAGTTGTCCTGCTCTCCTACAATTATCTGTGATCTCACAAAAAAAAAAATTTGGTGAGCAATGTGTCCACTCGTTTGTTTCCTGCCACTTCAGTTGAAGGGTGTTGTGGTAAATGTTGGCTTCAACTTGGGTTTCCAAACAGTCTTCCATTTAAAAAAAAAAAAAAAAAAAAAAAAAATGAGGAACCTGGTTTTTGTCACATTCTCTTTATAAAAACAGCGATGGTGTGACATGGTGAGATTAATGCTTCAGCTATTCACAGCTTTATGTGTGCCTGTGTCGGCCACATAGGCTACAGAAAAATCTCCTTATTATTCTCACATACAGTACTTTAGAATGTAATCATAATTTAAATATAAATGCTTTGTGGTAATGGCCTACATTTTCTTTTTTTTACGCTACATGCTTTTTGGGGGAGAGGGATTCTGCTGTATATTAGGCCCTATATGTACCATTTTATAAAAATTATACAGTTGTATAACACTGAAGTCCTTCAATTAAGTGCTTGAGGAAGTCCTTGAATTTGACTTGCCAATGTCTGTATGAACCCTGCTTAAAGGATGTATAGGCCTATTTTGTATAGGTGGTGTTATGGGCTAATTTTCATATACAGTGCACTCAAAGTATGCTTACCGATATTGTGCATCCCTAGTAGTAAACCTATACAGTGCCTTCGTAAGTACTCGGATCCCTTGACCTTTTTCAACATTTTGTTAGAGCCTTATTCTAAAATTGCTGAGGATTTAAATATTTTTTTATCAATCTACACACAATACCCCATAATGACAAAGCGAAAATGGGTTTAAAAAAATAAATATATATTCCTTATTTACTTAAGTATTCAGAGCCTTTGCTAAATTTGAGCTCTGGTGCATCCTGTTTTTATTGATTTATCCATGAGATATTTCTACAACTTGATTTGGATTCCACCTGTAGTAGATTCAATTGATTGGACATGATTTTGGAAAGGCACACGCCTGTCTGAGGTCACACAGTTGATCCTGCATATCAGAGCAAAAACCAAGGTCGACGGAATTGTCCGTGGAGCGCATAGACAGGATTGTGTCGAGGCACAGATATGGAGAAGAGCATCATAAAATGTCTGCAGCATTGAAGGTCTCCAAGAACGGTGGCCTCCATTCTTAAATGGAAGATGTTTGGAACCACCAAGACTCTTCCTAGAGCTGTCTGCCCAGCCAAACTAAGCAATCTGGGTAGAAGGGCTTTGGTTAGGGAGGACTAGGAAACTAGTCAGGATTGAGGGAAGGATGAACGGAGCAAAGTACAGAGATCCTTTACAGAAACCTGCTCCAGAGCACTTAGACATTTGGCAAAAGTGGGCATGTAAGTAATCCATTCCCATCTCTCCAGTAAATCGTGACAAACTCTCAACTCAGTTTTGGATGAGACTTGACTTGACCAAAAATGATCCTATTTACAGTTTATAGTAAATTTTGGACACTAATTTGTTTGACTCGTATCGATGCCATATAGGTTAAAACCAGAGAAGTTGGTTCTAAGGGGCAGTTGACCTTTAATTAATCCTCCATTTGGACGGGGCTGTGTTTAGTTTTGTGGACAAATGGCTCTAACTGTTGAACACAAAATGGGACTTGTCCATTCCAATCCACCACAGAAAATGGTTCCCAAATGTCTTGTTCTCTCTCTAATTTCCTGAATAGTAGCAGGATGTGGCTAGATTTTGCTGCTTACATTAAGTCACTTAATCAGATGTTTTTTTTTAGTGGTGTTTAAAAAAAAATTTAAGGACTGAATAATCTTGCCTCGTGTGAAAGGTGTTTGAAATGCCCATGTTTTACCTCTGCTTGAATGAAAGTGTTTGAGGTTGAGCTGTATTTGGCTCGTTTATGTGACACCCTTTTTTTTTTTTTTCTTGGTCCATAAAGGCAAATATAACTTCATTTGGTTCAAATGGTGACCTACAGGTACCTGCCAAATAATGGAAACACTTGAGTAAATGAGGGAAACGAAGTATATTGAAAGTCTGTGGTTTTACCTTTATTTAACTAGGCAAGTCCGTTAAGAACAAATTCTCATTTACAATGAATGACTGCCTAGGAACAGTGGGTTAACTGCCTTGATCAGGGGCAGAATGACAGATTTTTACCTTGTCAGCCCGGGGATTTGATCTTGCAACCTTTTCGGTTACAAGTCCAACACTAACCACGAGGCTACCTGCCGCCCCAATTAACATCCCATCATGCTTAGGGTCATGTCTAAAAATGCTGGGCAGGCCATGTCTATGGCCCCATAGGATGACAATGTCCTCATCCACAGGGCACGAGTGGTCAGTCAATGGTTTGATGAGCATGAAAACAATGTAAACCATATGCCATGGCAGTCTGTCGCCAGATCTCAACCCAATTGAACACTAGAGGTGCCTTTTAACAGTTTTCCATCAACAAAACACCAAATTATGGTATTTCTTGTGGAGGATTGGTGTCACATTCCTCTGAGTTCCAGATACTTGTAGAATCTAAGCCATTGTGCTTTGAAGCGGTTCTGGCTAGTCTATTGCACCACTATTGTTCCTCAAGCAAGGGGGTGCTGATGACTTCACTAATTTTTCATTGAAACCACTCCTTGAATGCCCTACTCCTTGAAGTTTGCAATTGTCTAAAAAAAAAAACAGTATTTTGCTCAAAACAATTATTTTTTTCCCTTGAGTGTAAACCTTACTGTATTTGTACTGGTCAATTTGAGAATCATTAAGCCTTTTTATATTAGCATTATGTCACACCAGAGGACAAATGCAAGGCTCTAATACATTAAATTTTTAATTAAACTGGACAAAAAGTTGAAGGTGGCCACAACAATTTGAAGAAAATACATTTTCTCCCATTTGTACTCACGGGTAGTGTGCTTTGTGTGCACTCTCACTAAATATCGAATGCTACATTGCCCCGTAGGGCCACTAGTATATTGTCCCCCACATTCATTCTATGGTGACCCCTCCTATAACTGTAAGCATGTTATGTAATACGTCATAGTCCTTTGTCCACGGGTATCCAACTGTTTTCCACGGTAGTCCATTTGAAGCCTCTTGATCCGCGTGGAGCAAAGCGGGAGACAAGGTAAAGGCGCTCTAGTCACTTGGGCAGGTAGTTCTTTTGGAACTGTTATTGTAGTGTAGCCTACAAGGTTTCATTCACAGCTTCCCACAGGTATTTATATCTTATCTGCTTCTATATCACGGTATCTCTGTAATATGACACATCCTAGCACTGAAGCAACACATCCTGAAGCTCATCTGTCGAATGGTTTATTTTCCTTTCTCTTTCCTTTCATCTAAACTTCCTTGTAATCACATGACGAGTGAAAGCACACTCGCTGATAGGCGTTATCCATATTATTGCCTTCATCCTTCCAGCCTTTGATCAGTACAGATTAAGGAAAGGCCAGTCACAGAGTTCTGAGACACTGTCTGGGATGAGGAATGGAGTTCTTTTTGCATCCTCCAATCTTTTGCTTCTGCCTAGCACCAACACACCCAATTCAACAAATCAAGGTCCTAAATGAAGACTGATTAGCTTATCATTTGAATTCGTTGTGCTGGGCTGGAACAGAAGCAGACTTTTACTCTGGCTCGGCACAAACACACCTGATTGGACTAATAGTAGCGGCCTACATTGAAGATGTAGGTGGATTTGAATCAAGTGTGTTTAGTGCTGGACTGGAACAAAAAGCATGCACACATTGCAACCCGAACACCTGTGTAGTGGATGGATGTTGTACTGTAGGCCTCACAGGCCTGATGTTCCCTTTTAACTCTTTCTCATGTTTCTAGGAGACCCGTCTGAAAGAGGGCATTGTCAAATTACAGCCCCAGGAGGAACCTCTGCGCTCAGAACTGCTCAGTGGAAAGTTCACAGTGCTGGTGAGTCTAATAGTTTTAATGTCACATGTACAGTTAAATGCCTTTCTTACAAGCTCTAGCCCCCAAAAATGCAGTAATAAATTTTAATACTAAAAATGACAAGGTAGAACAAACACACAAGATCTAAAAAATAACACAAATGAAGCATACTACATACAGGGTCAGTTCCAGTACCATATTTACAATGTGCAGGGATAATGTATTGATAGGGGGTAAGGTGACTAGGCATCAGGATATATTATTAATAAGAGTAGCAGCTGTGTGTGTTGGGCCCTGTGAGTGTGCGTAGGGACGGTGAAAATATAAAGGTCAAAGCTGATATTTTGTTAGCTATTTAGTGGTCTTATGGCATGGGGATCAAAGCTGTTCAGGTGCTTGTTGGTGTCTGACTTGACATCTGTTGCTTGGAGTCTTTTTAATGATTTTTCCAGGCCTTCCTTCTACACCGCCTAACTGCCCGCACCACCCTCTGTAGCGCCATGCGATCGAGGACAGTGCTATTGTCATACCAAGTAGTGACTCAGCCAGTCAAGGTGCTCTCAATGGTACAGCTGTACAACTTTTTGAGGATTTTGAGAGCCCATGCCAAGCCTTTTCAACCTCCTGGGTGGGAAGAGGCGCTGTCGCGGCTTCTTCACGACTGTGCATTAAGTTCTTAGTGATTTGGACACAGAGGAACTTGAAGCTCTCAACGCGTTCCACGGCAGGCCCATCGATGGAGTTGTGCGTGACCACACTGTCGTGGGTGAACAGGGAGTACAGGAGAGGAATAAGCACACATCCCTGTTAACTAATTGTGTATGCCAGCTTTGGCAACCCTGTGCTTTTTCTCCTGCATCGTGCCTACTGAACACAGCCCAGATGCTGAAAAAGATGAATACTAACTCCAGGACTAGACATTAAATTGGCTATCCTCTGTCTATGGAGCAGCTAGTAGATGTTGTTTCCCTTCCTGTCACTCACTCCCCATTAGGAGGAAGCTCTCGTCAGGATGGAGACCGGCAGAGGAAATGCTCTTGAATTTTTTATTTTTTTTATTTTTTTTACAGCTTTGAGATTTCTGGAGCTGTATGAGCTTGGGGGGGGGGGGCATATGCATAACCATGGTAGCAATTAAAAGGGAACCGTTTAGAGATTATGGGAAATTCTTAGACGAAAGGTACACTGTTGATTTAATGTGCATTTTACATTTTTGCTGCATTTGTTAAAATTACTCTGGATACATTCAGTAGTATGGTAATATGCTTGGAACATTTGGGGTAGGTGCAACAAGACAAAAAAAGGGTTTTGAGTGTGAGGTACTGGTGCTTCCAAATGGCCACACACCTCCAAAGTGTGCACAGTTCCTAAGTAATTTCAATGCACTTTTGTGACTCAGTCTTCAACTAAGGTTTTTTTGTTTCCTGAAAAGCTTCTACCCACAAGCCATAAGACTACTAAATAGTAGCTATTGGTTAGCTATTTAACTATCTGCATTGACAGACTCATCACATATGCTGTTGCTACTGTTTACTGTCTATCCTGTCGTGTGGTCACTTTATCCTGGAATGACTTCAGAAATTATTTACACCCCTTCACTTTCTCCACATTTTGGTGTTACAAAGAGGGATTAAATGTTGTTTTTTCAATTTGTGTAACACTAATATACACTATATATACAAAAGTATATGGACATCCCTTCAAATTAGTGGATTTGGTTGACTTCAGCCACACCTGTTGCTGACAGGTGTATACAATCTGAACACACAGCCATGCAACCTCCATAGACAAACATTTGCAGTAGCTTGGCCTTACTGAAGCGCTCCGTGACTTTCAAAGTGGCACCGTCATAGGATGCCACCATTCCAACAAGTCAGTTCGTCAAATTGCTGCACCGGTTAACTGATTGCTGTTATTGTGAAGTGGAAATGTATAGGAGCAACAACGGCTCAGCCGAGAAGTGGTAGGCCACACAAGCTCACAGAACAAGACCGCAGAGTGCTGTAGCGTATAAAAATAGTCTGTCCTCGGTTGCAACACTCACTACCAAGTTTCAAACTGCCCCTGGAAGCAACGTCAGCACAATAACTGTTTGTCGGGAGCTTCATGAAATGGGTTTCCATGGCTGAGCAGCCGCACACAAGCCTAAGATCACTATGCCAAGCGTCAACTGGATTGGTGTAACGTTCACCACCATTGGAGTCTGGAGCAGTGGAAACACCATATCTGGAGTGACGAATCACGCTTCACCATCTGGCAGTCCAGTCTGATGGACTAATCTGGGTTTGGTAGATGCCAGGAGAAAGCTACCTGCCCGACTGCTTAGTGCCAAATGTAAAGTTTGGTGGAGGATCAATAATATGGTTCGGGCTAGTCCCCTTGTTCCAGTGAGGGGAAATTACCGCTACAGCATACAATGACGTGCTAGATGATTCTGTGCTTCCAACTTTGTGGCAACAATTTGGGGAAGGGCTTTTCCTGTTTGAGCTTGACAATGCTCCCGTGCACAAAGTGGGGTCCATACAGAAATGGTTTGTCGATCGGTGTGTAAAATATTGACTGGCGTGCAGAGCCCTGACCTCAACCCCAACTTACACCGTTGGGATGAATTGGAATGCCGTCTGCAAGCCAGGCCTAATCGCCAAAAATCAATGCCCAACCTCCCTAATGCTCTTGTGGCTGAATGGAAGCAAGTCTCAGCAGCAATGTTCCAACATCTAGTGGTAAGCCTTCCCAGAAGCGTGGAGGCTGTTATAGAAGCAAAGTAGGGACCATATTAATGCCCATGATTTTGGAATGAGATGTTTGAGGAGCAGGTGTCCACATACACCAAAAGGATCTTGATTAGATAAGAATTCAACCCCCTGAGACAATGCATGTTAGAATCAATTACAGCTGTGAGTCTCTAATAGCTTTACATACCTGAATTGTACAATATTTTAACATTCTTTAAGCTTTGTCAATTTGGTTGTTGATCATTGCTAGACAGACATTTTCAAGTCTTGCCATAGATTTAAAATGATTTAAGTCAACTGTAATTGGGTAACTCAGGAACTTTCGATGTCGTCTTGGTAAGCAACTCCAGTGTGTGTTACGTTATTGTCCAGCTGAAAGGTGAATTCGTCTCCCAGTATCTATTGGAAAGCAGACTTAACAAGGTTCTTCTAGGATTTTGCATGTGCTTATCTGTTTCTTTTTATCCAAAGAAACCTCCCTAATCGCTGACGATGACACGCATACCTATGATGCAGCCACAACTATGCTTGAAAATATGAGGAGTGGTACTGAGTGTTGTGTTTGATTTGCCCCAGACACTTTATTCAGGACATGGTTAATTTCTTTGCCACATTTTTTTGCAGTTTTACTTTAATGTGTTATTGCAGACAGGATGAATGTTTGGATTATTTTTATATTCCTTCTCACATTTTTTTAAGTCACCATTGTCCTCATGGTGAAATCCCTGAGCAATTTCCTTCCTCTCCGGCAACTGCGTTAGGAAGGACGCCTGTATCTTTAGTGACTGGGTGTACTGATACATCATCCAAAATGTAATTATTAACTTCACCATGCTTTTGATTTTATTTTTAACCATCTACCAATAGGTTCCCTTCTTTTTGAGGCATTGCAAAACCTCCCAGGTCTTTGTGGTTGAATCTTGTTTTGAAATTCATTGCTCGACTGCGAGACCTTACAGAACTGTATGTGTCGGGTACAGAGATGAGGTAGTCATAAAAATACTATTTTAAACACTATTCCTATTAATCCATGCAACGTATGTGTATTGTTAAGCACATTTTTACTCTTGAACTGATGTACAGTTGATGTTTACATACACCTTAGCCAAGTGCATTTAAACTCAGTTTTTCACAATTCCTGACATTTAATCCTAGTAAACATTCCCGGTCTTAGGACCCTTTATTTTAAGAATGTGAAATTTCAGAATAATAGTAGAGATTTATTTCAGCTTTTATTGTTTACATAAACCAATTTAAAGGCAATCCTACCAAATACTAATTGTGTAACTTGGGTCAAACATTTCGGGTAGCCTTCCACAAGCTTCCCACAATATTGTGTGAATTTTGGCCCATTCCTCGTGACAGAGCTGGTGTAACTGAGTCAAGTTTGTAGGCCTCCTTGCTCGCACACACCTTAAGTTTTCCCACAAATGTTCTATAGGATTGAGGTCAGGGCTTTGTGATGGCCACTTCAATACCTTGAATGTTTTGTCCTTAAGCCATTTTGCCACAACTTTGGAAGTATGCTTGGGGTCATTGTCCATTTGGAAGACCCATTTGCAACCCAGCTTTAACTTCCTGACTGATGTCTTCAGATGTTGCTTCAATATATCCCCCTTATTTTCCTTCCTCATGATGCCATCTATTTTGAAGTGCACCAGTCCCTCCTGCAGCAAAGCACCCCCACAACATGATGCTGCCTCACCCGTGCTTCACGGTTGGGATGGTATTCTTCGGCTTGCAAGCGTCTCCCTTTTTCCTCCAAACATAACGATTGTCATTATGACCAAACGATTCAACATTTTTTTCATCAGACCAGAGGACACTTCTCCAACAAGTACGATCTTTGTCCCCATATGCAGCTGCATATCGTAGTCTGGATTTTTATGCCGGTTTTGGAACAGTGGCTTCTGCCTTGCTGAGCGGCCTTTCCAGGTTCTGTAGATTATATAACTAGTTTTACTGTGGATATAGATACTATGGTACCTGTTTCCTCCAGCATCTTCACAAGGTCCTTTGCTGTTGTTCTGGCATAGATTTTTCCCTTTTCGCACCAAAGTATGTTCATCTCTAGGAGACAGAACGCGTCTCCTTCCTGAGCAGTATGTCGGCTGCTTGGTCCTATGGTATTTATACTTCTGTACTATTGTTTGTACAGATGAACATGGTACCCTCAGGTGTTTGGAAATTGCTCCCAAGGATGAACAAGATTTGTGGAAGTCTAGATTCAACTTAGTGTATGTAAACTTAATCTGTCTGTAAACAATTATTGGAAAAATTACTTGTCATGCACAAAGTAGATGTCCTAACCGACTTGCCAAAACTATAGTTTGTTAACAAGAAATTTGTGGTGGTTGAAAAACACAAGTTTTAATGACTCCAACCTGAGTGTATATAAATTTACCATTTCAACTGTATTTTCACTTGTGAATGATGCCCAGCATGTGCAGTAAGGCAAGAAACAGTGCATGCCTTTTTCTGTGACTATTTATTTAAAATCATAAGTCTCTCACCTCATGTAGCCTAGCCCATAGGCCTTTGTTTTTGTATCACAACTAAAGTGACCAAATAACTTTACGTTTAATCCGCGTTACAACCATTGTAGAGCCTAAGTGGCATACATAGGTGGCATGTGAGTTTCAAGTTTGGTTAAGAATTTTCACCATAATTGCACATTTATAATAAAGCGTTATATGCTTTATTCCATTTGCAGTCACTTTTGAGAAGTTTTCTCCCTAGCCTACTGCAGTGTGTGCATTGCTGCACTTATGTGAAGAAATAGCCTAATAGTTTATCAACATATTTTTTGTCAGCCTCATTTGCTCTTAAACAGTTTTGATGTGAGTGTTTTGTATTAATTGGGATCTCACATCCCACAAATGTCCCAGAGTATGTTTGGAATATTTATTTATAGCACAGAAGGAAAGGAGAGGTTGACCAATAGAATAGGTTTAACTTTAGAACTATGGGGATAGTAGGTTGACGTAGGTGTTCGTTAGGCCTACTCATTTTGTTGGCAGGCAACATGTGGACAGTTCTATCTTAAATATGCACCTCCAAATTCGATGAGGGATTCGCGCAGTTGCGTCCCCGACATGTCGGTCTTCACTTGTAGTATACTACTTCGCTGAGATGCCTGTGAGAAGGACCCGATCGCTTAATTGAGTATGGTAGCCGGGAGAAGGGAATTCTAATTATAATATTCAGCCCAAGAGCACAATACACTTTGGGTTGCAAAAGTGCTGGAATTTTTTAGGGGGCTTTATAGCCAGACAAGGGGGATGCCACCGGGAAATATAAGGCCTGGTTAGAATATTAAGTGCTTGTCAAATTGTGAAGGAGAGACTGAAGTGTATGCAGCCTGTATGCAGCCTTACCATTAGTTGCATCATGCAGCCATAAAATGTATTATAAATCAAAACAGCCAAATGTTTGTATCGGAACTAAAGTTGCATAAATCACTCTAACTTGAAGCATATAGTCGGATTTGTTTCTTTGTTAACCCAGCAGCATTGCAGTTCTTGACACAACAGTGCACCTGGCACCTACCATACTCTTTTCAAAGGCGCTTAAATATTGTCTTCCCCATTCACTATCCCCTATTCATCTACACTGATTTGAAGTGGATTTCTTCCCAAAACAATATTTCACCTTTATTTAACTAGGTAAGCAAGTTGAGAACAAGTTCTCATTTGCAACTGCGACCTGGCCAAGATAAAGCATAGCAGTTCGACACATACAACAACACAGAGTTACACATGGCATGAACAAAACGGTCAATAATACAGTAGAAAACAAAATCTATATACAGTGATTGCAAATTAGGTCAAATAAGGGAGTTACGGCAATAAATAGGCCATGGTGGCGAAGTAATTACAATATGGCAATTCAACACTGGAATGGTAGATGTGCAAAAGATGGCTGTGCATGTAGAGATACTGTGGTGCAAAATAAATACCGTATGGGGATGAGGTAGATATATGGGCTATGAACAGGTGCAGTGATCTGTGAGCTGCTCTGACAGCTGGTTCTTAACGCTAGTGAGGGAGATGGGAATCTCTAGCTTCTCTAGAACTGGAAGGAAAGGCGACCAAAGTAGGAATTGGCTTTGGGGGTGACCAGTGAGATATACCTGCAGGAGCGCATGCTACGGGTGGGTGCTGCTATGGTGACCAGCGAGCTGGGATAGGGTGGGGCTTTACCTAGCAGAGACTTGTCGATAACCTGTAGCCAGTGGGTTTGGCGACGAGTATGAAGCGAGGGCCAGCCAACGAGCGTATAGGTCGCAGTGGTGAGTAGTGTATGGGGCTTTGGTGGCAAAACAGATGGCACTGTGATAGACTACATCCAGTTAGCTGAGTAGTGTTGGAGGCTATTTTATAGATGACATCGCCAAAGTCAAGGATCGGTAGCATGGTCAGTTTTACAAGGGTATGTTTGGCAGCATGAGTGAAGGAAGCTTTGTTGCGAAATAGGAAGCGGATTCTAGATTTAATTTGATTGGAGATGCTTAATATGAGTCGAAGGAGAGTTTACAGTCTAGCCAGACACCTAGGTATTTGTAGTTATCCATGTATTCTAAGCCAGAGCCAGAGGATTTAACAAGTTACTTCAATAAGGGATCATAGCTTTCACCTGGTCAGCTGGTGTCCTTAATGTAATTTACACTCAGTGTATATTACAATAGTTTTATGAAATGGAAATGTGAGGTGCACATTTGGACTCATGGGTGTTTGGCTTGCTTGTATGACATCAATGTGGTATTATAATCATCAATGTGGTATTATAATCATCAACGTCTCATCTTTCAAAACACATAGTCCTTGTAAGTTACAGCATTTCCCTCACTCAAGCAATGAAAAAATGTGCAAAAGCTGCCAAATTAGTGGGAGGATGGGGGAAACTTCTAGTCGTGTGTGTGTGTGTGTGGTGGTCTAAGTCAGAACGGCTGTCAAAATCCTTAGAGCTGTGACAGAGTCCCTGAGATCATGTTACTGTACAGCCACTGGTTTCAATTTAGGCACTTATCAGTGTGCAAATTTGACATTTTCAACCCATATACGGGTATGAGTGTAAAAGGCTGCTAGTAGTAGTAGTACTACTAGTAATATTAATTGGATGTTGAATTCAAAATGCTATTTTATAGTAATTCAGAATTGTGACTGTTAATGGTAAGCTACGTAGAGTTTCAGCAAGAATGTTGTGGGGGGGGTGTAAGATATCATGTTGGTAGTCTTTAGACTGTTGCAATGGGTTCATAACTCATTAGTTCAAATAGAGAAGTCAGGGTCCTTCCATGTCGTTTGTCTTGGACTGGGATCAAGTGTGGTAGTGAAGGGTCCCTCCCTCTCTCCCTTTCCTCCTTGCCTGGAAATCTGAGTCAGTCAGCAGGGCTAGAGCTATGACAGCTGATTGTCACCGATCCCTCTTCTCTCCCCCCTCCCTTCCCATTGTCACGCCACTGCCAGTCTGCTGCATCAATTTGAGACCACCTCCTTCCTCACAGAAAGAACACTTCCACCACTTCAGCACTGGCCCTCTGTCTGTATCCTGTCAGGTATTTTTAGTCGTAAGACTATTTTGCCCTCAAATAACAGGAGTGTCCAGGGCCCGTATTCATTATGCGCCTAGGAGGAGTGCTGATCTAGGATCATGTCTTCCACGTAATCTTATTCATTCTAATCTAAAATGTCAAACATCTTTATTCAGCACTCACTCGAAGATACTTTATGAATGTGGGCCCTGATAAAGGGGTAAATAAATTTGTCAAAATAGTCACTCAATCTGCCTTTTGGATGTTGAGGTGAGTGTAAATTGTGGCAATGTATTGTATGCTCTTCACTGTTGCGGTTCAGACTGGACTATTCAGTTGACATTCTGTCATTGATACTCCAGTAACCTGGTAACTTGTTTTAATTGAATGGGACCCTTGTTTTAACAATTGTTTCCGCTTAAGTGCAATGTCCCATTTCATACTGGTTGTTTCATACAAGTCACTCCTTCAGAGATCCGAGGCGGCGCCCATTTTAAATCTGACTGTGAACCCAGGTGCTTCCACGTGGCCAAAGCTCTCATTGCTTCTCATGGTCATGTCTACTCTGCCACCTTGTGGTCAACCTGAACCCAGACCCCATCTTAGATACTTGGACCTGCACGCTGCTGCTCTGTCCCATGTATTTGATGATTGCATGTTGGATCCAGTGTGCAACTAGTCCTGTATGTACTTCTACTGTCAACTTTATGCACCTCTGTCAGAATACCACTTACAATTCCCTGTGTGTTTAGATCAACAGAAAAATGTTTACGTTAATACTAAATTAAATTTGCGGTCACTTTTTAACACTGTTTTAAAAGACTTCTGGTTTGATGTGCTGCTTATTATCTTCCTTTGCTCAACTAAGGTACTGGTATAGAATCTTATTTGAATATTAGGATGTTGGCATCTGTGCAGCTAAGATGCACACCCTAATCGCTCCTTACTTTGACCCCTGTCTGTTCTGTTCTACCAGAGTGTGCGGGACCCATCAGGCGCCTCCATAGCCTTGTACACGGCCAAACTCCACCACCCCAACAAGACAGGCAACCATGTTGTCCTGCAAGCTCTTTTCTACCTCCTGGACCAGGCTGTGGAGAGGTGAGAACAGAGATTTTATATACACTGCTCAAAAAAATAAAGGGAACACTTAAACAACACAATGTAACTCCAAGTCAATCACACTTCTGTGAAATCAAACTGTCCACTTAGGAAGCAACACTGATTGACAATAAATTTCACATGCTGTTGTGCAAATGGAATAGACAACAGGTGGAAATTATAGGCAATTAGCAAGACACCCCCAATAAAGGAGTGGTTCTGCAGGTGGGGACCACAGACCACTTCTCAGTTCCTATGCTTCCTGGCTGAAGTTTTGGTCACTTTTGAATGCTGGCGGTGCTTTCACTCTAGTGGTAGCATGAGATGGAGTCTACAACCCACAAGTGGCTCAGGTAGTGCAGCTCATCCAGGATGGCACATCAATGCGAGCTGTGGCAAGAAGGTTTGCTGTGTCTGTCAGCGTAGTGTCCCGAGCATGGAGGTGCTACCAGGAGACAGGCCAGTACATCAGAAGATGTGGAGGAGGGCAACAACCCAGCAGCAGGACCGATACCTCGGCCTTTGTGCAAGGAGGAGCAGGAGGAGCACTGCCAGAGCCCTGCAAAATGACCTCTAGCAGGCCACAAATGTGTCTGTTTCTGACCATTTGAACAGACTCCATGAGGGTGGTATGAGGGCCCGACGTCCACAGGTGGGGGTTGGGCTTACAGCCCAACACCGTGCAGGACGTTTGGCATTTGCCAGAGAACACCAAGATTGGCAAATTCGCCACTGGCGCCCTGTGCTCTTCACAGATGAAAGCAGGTTCACACTGAGCACGTGACGGTCTGGAGATGCCGTGGAGAACGTTCTGCTGCCTGCAACATCCTCCAGCATGACCGATTTGGCAGTGGGTCAGTCATGGTGTGGGGGGGCCGCACAGCCCTCCATGAGCCTGACTGCCATTAGGTACCGAGATGAGATCCTCAGACCCCTTGTGAGACCATATGCTGGTGCGGTTGACCCTGGGTTCCTCCTGGGTTCCTCCTAATGCAAGACAATGCTAGACCTCATGTGGCTGGAGTGTGTCAGCAGATCCTGCAAGAGGAAGGTATTGATACTATGGACTGGCCCGCCCGTTCCCCAGACCTGAATCCAATTGAGCACATCTGGGACAAGATGTCTCGCTCCATCCACCAACGCCACGTTTCACCACACTGTCCAGGAGTTGGCGGATGCTTTAGTCCAGGTCTGGGAGGAGATCCCTCAGGAGACCATCTGCCACCTCATCAGGAGCATGCCCAGGTGTTGTAGGGGGGTCATACAGGCACGTGGAGGCCACACGCACTACTGAGCCCCATTTTGACTTGTTTTAAAGACATTACATCAAAGTTGGCTCAGCCTGTAGTGTGATTTTCCACTTTAATTTTGACTGTGACTCCAAATCCAGACCTCCAAGGGTTGATAAATTATCAATGGAAATTAAGTGTTTGATTTGTTGTCAGCACATTCAACTATGTAAAGAAATAAGTATTTAAGAAGAATATTTCATTAATTCAGATCTAGGATGTGTTCCCTTTATTTTTTTGTGCGTTGTGTGTGTGTGTCATATAGCAGACACTTTTATCCAAAGACATGTTTTTACGTATTGGTGGTCCTGGGAATCTCACCCACTATCATGGTGTTCTACCAACTAAGCTACAGAGGACCAGTATTATCTGTTCAGTTATGTGGATGAGACTCCGGCTTAAATTACATGATCAATTGAAAATTAAAATCAAGACCATTGGGTAAAAAAACGGACAAATTGTACCAAATATGAGACATGTTGGTGTGTGACCTGGCAGATGTATATTACACCACTTATGTGCATCAATGGCATTCATTATAGTACATAATGCATAGCACACGGAATTATAAATATGCTTATAATTTATTAAGAAGGTCATCATACAGTACCAGTCAAAAGTTTGGACACTTACTCAAGGGTTTTTATTAATTTTTTACTATTTTCTACATTGTAGAATAATAGTGAAGACATCAAAACTATGAAATACATGATTCCATATGTGTTAACCAAAAAGTGTTAAACAAACCAATATATTTGAGATTCTTCAAGTAGCCACCCTTTGCCTTGATGACAGCTTTGCATACTCTCTTTCCCTCCAGCTTTGAAACTCAAAGAAACGGCCTGGTGTTCATTTACGACATGGCGGGCTCCAACTACACCAACTTTGAGCTGGACCTGAGCAAGAAGATCCTCAACTTACTCAAGGTTAGAAAGTACTGAGCCAGCATATTGTAGTAGTGTATCATTATCTGTTCGCCAGGATAATATGTTGACAGAAAATGTATGTTTATGAAAAAGTGGCCAGGATTGCAAAACCGTTCCAAAATTGCAGCTCTGCTCTCCACCAGGGGGCGTTCCCTGCCAGGCTGAAGAAAGTGTTGATAGTGGGTGCCCCTGTCTGGTTCCGCGTGCCCTACAACCTGCTGAGCCTGCTGCTTAAGGAGAAACTCAGGGAGAGGGTGAGTGCAGTGGTATTATTCTCACTATGGGCAGAATCATATCTTCAGAAACGAGCACCAGGTCCAACTTTAACTATCAAGAATGTGTGACAGTGACTGATATTCTAAACCTACTTCCTAAGTATATGTGCAAGCTGTGCCATCAGTTTCCATTTAAAACAGTGGTTTTTCAGATGCAGCATGATGGAGATATATTCTGGCATGGTGCACTATCATAGGCTTAGCCTCACAGTGTAGAGCGAAGCATGGCCCCTGTGTCTCAAGACATTACACCAGTAACCCCTTCCACTCACTGCCATAGTTTAGGAACATCTCCTAGTAAGGAGCAGATAAACACTCCTGGGACCTGGGATGATCGTTAAGATCCCTTCCAGTGTATAAAACCTGACGGTGGAAGGTGAACCCGCTGTCCACCCCTGAATGTAATTGGTACACAAGGCACTTCCTCAGCTGTCATGATTGATGGATGCAAGGTGTCTCCACTGTGACCTCTACACAGGAAGTCACTCCCCTCAGGGAATGCCAATGTTTGGTATCAGGAATCACCACTGCAGCGTCCAAAATGGCACCCTACGCCCTATATAGTGCACTACTTTTGATCAGAGCCCAATGGACCCTCGTCAAAAGTAGTGCCCTCTATTTGGAAAACAGTGCCATTTCACTAAACGGTATGACAAATCTTTTGCGTGCCTCTTATAGATACAGCATGTACTGTATCTCTTAAAGCAGATTAGTTAAGAAAGGCAGTAGAAGAGTGATTTGATTTGCCTCACCAGAACCAGAAAGACAACTTGAGTTAGTCATTGATCTCGTTTTAACTTTAACCTGCATCTTTTGATGAACTGGAGGAGGTCATGAGATTGGGTGCTTGGTGTTATCACCACAAATCACATTTTTCATTGATGACATTTGTAGAACGGCCTTAATATGCAACATCAGAACTGGAATCCATTTATTGAACGGGTCATGGGAGCATAAATTAAAAGCACAAACTCAGTCCTGCCCCCCGCCCGGCTGATAACACGGCTGATTCAAATAATCGACTCCTCACGCTTTGATTATTTGAATCAGCTGTGTAGTGCTAGGGAAGGAAACAAAATGTGCACCCAGGGGAGGCCCCAGAAATTAGTTTTTGAAACCCTGGTTTTATTTATCGATTTACTCTTTTATTTTTATTTTTTAATCGAGTCACATTTTCAATCTGATGTCTTGTCCCATGATGCATTGAATGGGAATGAAATCAACCTAATCCTCTATTGTACAGAATCCAATGACTGGAGTGTGTTTTGAAACAGAGCAAGGAAGTTATTTGACTGTGGTAGGTGAAGCCCTCACTCTTTCCTACATCCCCTCTCCTCTCCCAGGTCCAGATGGTCAGAATGTCTGACCTCTGCCAGCACCTCCCACGGGACTGTCTCCCTGAGCACCTGGGGGGGCTGCTGCCCCTGGATGCCCACGGCTGGAACCAGCAGCTTCTGGCTGGGCAGAACGGTCGTGTGGACCCTGTGGATGAGCTGGTTGGCATCCCCCTGGAGGACTCGTCGGTCCACAACCCTGGGCCTGAGGCCATGCGACTGCCTGAGTTCATGGCCCACCTGGGCAGGCTCCAGCGCTCAGGCATCCACCTGGAGTATGAGGAAATCCGCAAGGAGCAACCACCTGGGACATTCCATTGTGCCCTGTGAGTAGATGGATAGAAGCACTTATAAAGGTTTAGCTTTGGGTCAGTCTACATTTCCAGGGTTTTGAGCTGGACGGGGAGAAGCCTAGAGTTCCGGGCCAATATTCACAAAGCGTCTGAGTAGGAGCTGATCTAGGATAAATCTCCTGTCCGTGTAATTGTATTCTTTATTATCTGAGGCAAAACTGATCATATAGCAGCACTCCTACTCTGATTCTTTGAGGCCCCTGAACCCTCACTGGGTTACAAATGAGAGGAGACTGTAGGTTTATCAATTAAACTTCCAAGGAAAGAAGTAAAGTGTCAAACTGGGTGGCAAAACTTTGCACCAGTAGGAACTTGATGTATTTTTTTATGATATTCATAAATCACCATAGGTTGATTTTTGTGTCAATCTCTCCAGTACTGCATACAACCAGGAGAGGAATCGCTATGGGGATGTCCTGTGTCTTGACCAAACAAGAGTTCACCTGAAAACCAGAAGAAACGAGGTGTGTACTTCTCAAGTTAAATGACGTTAAATGTAGTTAAAGTTTACAGAATCATAATACAAGAGATATCAGTAACACTTTCTAGGAACCACCTGTGCATCGTGCATATAGTGCCTTCACTAAGTATTCATCATACCCCTTGACTTATTCCACATTTTGTTACAGCCTGAATTCAAAATATATTAAATAAAAAAATTATCCATCTACACACAATACCCCATAATGACTAAGTGAAAATATATTTTTTGAAATGTTTGCACATTTATTGAAAATGAAATACAGATATCTCGTTTACATACAAGGGGGAAAAAAGTATTTAGTCAGCCACCAATTGTGCAAGTTCTCCCAATTAAAAAGAGAGGCCTGTAATTTTCATCATAGGTACACTTCAACTATGACAGACAAAATGAGAAAAAAAATCCAGGCTGGGAAGACTGAATCTGCAATAGGTAGGCAGCTTGGTTTGAAGAAATCAACTGTGGGAGCAATTATTAGGAAATGGAAGACATACAAGACCATTGATAATCTCCCTCGATCTGGAGCTCCACGCAAGATCTCACCCCGTGGGGTCAAAATGATCGCAAAAATCCCAGAACCACACGGGGGGACCTAGTGAATGACCTGCAGAGAGCTGGGACCAAAGTAACAAAGCCTACCATCAGTAACACACTACGCCGCCAGGGACTCAAATCCTGTAGTGCCAGACGTGTCCCCCTGCTTAAGCCAGTACATGTCTTTTCACGCTCAACAGTTTTGTGTGTGTAACAAAGGTCCACCACCCAAAGGATATCCAGCCAACTTGACACAACTGTGGGATGCATTGGAGTCAACATGGGCCAGCATCCCTGTGGACTGCTTTCGACACCTTATAGAGTCCATGCCCGAAGCATTGAGGCTGTTCTGAGGAAACAAGGGGGTGCAACTCAATATTAGGAAGGTGTTCAATGTATAAATCATGTCCAAACAATAGAATTTGCCACAGGGTGGACTTCAATCATGTTGCGCTAGCTCCAGGATGATCGAAGGGAAATGGAGTGTCATAGCAAGGGGGTGTGAATACTTGTGTAAATTTGAGATATTTCTGTATTTCATTTTCAATAAATGCAAAAATGTCTAAACATGTTTTCACTTTGTCATTATGGGGTGTTGTGTGTAGGTGGGTGAGAAGAGAACATTTTTTTAATCAATTTTGAATTGATGCTGTAACGCAACAAAATGTGGAATTAGTCAAAGGCTAGGAATACTTTCTGAAGGCATTGCCTTTCATCAAGCTCAATGTGCATTAGAAGACTTTTGCTGTAAGTAAGTATGTCTGTCTTTGTAAACGCACCTATGCCTACTGTTTACATGTGGTTCCCAGAACTTGAAAAATATTAATTTAAATGATTGATTAATCTTGAATATGCTATTAAGACACACAAATAACTGAGCTATATTTTCATATGTTTGTATAATGGTATCTGAATTGCTACTTTACAGCTCTGATGTTACCAAGAACCCTATTCTATCATTCGCTGTGACAAAGTCATGTTTTTTCCCACAGAGATCAGATTACATCAATGCCAGCTTCATGGATGGCTACAAACAGAAGAATGCGTACATCGGTACTCAAGGTACAAAGTCGTCAGCCTATGATACCTGCTAGTTTCACCATCAGATACTTTTGCACGAATACATTTTTTCATGGGATATTTATTCATTTGTAAGAGGTTCCTTTGGTTCTCAAACTATTGGTATTTTGGTAACCCTAAAGTTGGCAGGTAAAATGCATTGATGTGGTGGATGCGTTGTAAGTCTTGTCATAAGCATTTATAGCCCCCTGATGATTGACAAAATAATTGCGTCAGTTGAAAATGTGATACATAAAGACTCATTTTAAATGCCCAGTGCAGTCAAAAATGTGATTTAAAATGTACTTTTATTTTCTCTCTTGTTGGATGTGGTATGGATGTTGAAATTAGTTATTTCCTCACTGTCTAAATTTGCAAAAGCTTGTCCTCTATCCTAGTTTCTTTACTTTTCAGACTCCATAGATTTACATTAACATTTTTGTAATATAGCAGACGCTCTTATCCAGAGCGACTTAGTTAGCTTGGTGGGGCAACCACATATCAGTCAAAGTACATTTTCCCTCAAAGTAGCTATCAGCAAAGTCTGAGCTAGTGGGTGGGGGGGGTGAAGTGTTAGTTCACAAAGGGGGGTTGGTGTGCTGTGGGATTATTTAAGAAGAGGTAGGGTTTTAGGAAGATGGGCAGGGATTCTGTTGCCATCATTGTGCCAGGACAGAGAAGAGCTTGGATTGGGCTGAGCACAAGCTGCCCTCCAGTAGGTGTGGAAGAGACCAGAGGTGGCAGAAGGGAGTGGTCGGGTTGGGGTGTAGGATTTGAGCATAGCTTGAAGGTAGGGAGGGGCAGTTCCTCTTGCAGCTCCGTAGGCAAGTACCATGGTTTTGTTGTAGTGCAAGCTTCAAATGGAAGCCAGTGGCGTGTGCGGAAGAGCGGGTGGCATGGGAGAACTTGGGAAGGTTAAACACCAGGCGGGCTGCAGTGTTCTGGATAAGCTGCAGGGGTTTGAGTGGCTAGGTTTGGAGGAGAGGGAGACAGAAAAGGAAACAAGGTAGTTTGATCAGAGACCTGGAAGGGGGTTGCACTGAGATGAGTAGGTGAACAGCCTCTAGTCAAGCATATTGCTTGCCTTGTGAGTGGGAGGGGACTGGGAAAGAGTGAGGTCAAAAGGAGGGGAAAGAGTGAGTTTGAAAGAAAGTAATTGAAGGCAGACGTCGGAAGGTTGAAGTTGCCGGGGAGGGAGGAAGGAGAATCTCCACTTAGGAGAAATGAGTAGCCCTGTGCCATAACCGCGATGTCCAGATGCTCTCGGACTATGAGAGAGATGAAAAAAGAGCAGCGGTGTTCCATGTCTCCATCAGGGCCAAAAAGTCAAGGGACTGAAGGGCAGCATAGGCTGAGATGAACTCTGCGTTCTTGATCAGCAGTTCCAAACGCTGCCATAAGCTTATTTTTTGGGGTGATTACTTGTGAGCGGGACAGTCAAGAAACAGTATAAATGCATGTCATTATCATTTCTACACAGTTTCCATTTGTTTTTTTGTCCTTTTTAAAGTATATTGAGTTCAGGAATTGGCATAAGCAGCATGAGTCCATAGCCCCATCCTGCCCCGGTGTCACGGTATAGGCTGGTGTTGCAATGATGTGGGGAATGTTGTCCTGGCACATATTTGGTCCCTTCGTGCCAATTGCGCAACGTTTCTACCCCCCTAAGAATTTAAGCTGTTCTGGAGGCAAAGGGGGTCCAACCTGGTACTAGATCGATGTATCTAATCAACTGGACACAGTGTCAAACATACACAGGCCGTATGCTTGACACCCCTGCTTTATGATGTCTTTATTAAAAGTAGTTCATTCTCTTCATTCTACCCTCTGCTGTCCATAGGACCACTGGAAAAAACCTATGGGGATTTCTGGAGGATGGTCTGGGAGCAAAACGTGCTAGTCATTGTCATGACAACAAGGTAGTTTGTCTTCTTGCATATTTGTTTTACCCATTGGGCATGATGTAGAGAATTGTTGTTAAATGAGTCATTGACATTTGGAAATGACTGTTGTGAACCAGACCCAAATACTGTATGTTACAATGGGGTACTTCCTAGAGGTTCTAGAAAGATCGTCAATACCCTCAAGGAGATAATCGATCTGTGTATTGCAGAGCGGACGAGGGAGGTCGGAAGAAGTGTGGTCAGTACTGGCCTCTGGAGGAAGGCGGCCAGGAGGTGTATGGTCACATGGCTGTGGTCAACCAGAGGGTGGACAATCACTCCCACTACAACCAGACCACCCTGGAGCTGCACAACATGGAGGTACAGTAGCAAGCTACAGGTCTCAAGTGACCTCTGCTCCCTTTACCCAAGGAGAAGGCATGCCTTCCCATTGATTAATTTGTTTTTGTTTTTCCAAGGACAAAAATCTGAGATTATCTAGCTATAGCACACACTACCATCTCTTCTTAGACTGTTGGGTAATATCAAAACTTCTATCGAGTTTTGACAATTGCAAAACATTGGTGGTTGTTCACCCGTTTTTGAAGCTACATCTCGTGTGTGTGTGTGTGTGTGTTTTCAGAATTGTGAGCAGAGGCAGGTGACCCACTTCCAGTACCTGAGCTGGCCCGACTATGGCGTCCCCACCTCGGCCGTGACGCTCATTGACTTTCTGGGGGCTGTCAAGAGGCAGCAGAGGCGGTCAGTGAAGACCATGGGGCCCCAGTGGAGGGGCCACCCCTTGGGACCCCCCATGGTGGTTCACTGCAGTGCTGGCATCGGCAGAACAGGTGAATTATTCATGCTCATTGACGACCACTCTTTTAGTCTATGCGTGTCAGACTCATTCTAGTCCTTGAGTCCCAAATAAAGACAAACATGATATCATAAAGGTTCATACAGGCTTATATCGAACTTATCTTCTTTCCTGCCAAAAATAAGCCCTGTGGTAAGATCGGTGTAAAGCACAGAATGACATAGAATCTCTATGGACAGTCATAGGTGTCACCTCAATTTCTCTAATAGGGATTCTATTTCTAAGGCACCTGTTCACCTTGGCTATAATGTATGGAGGGCCATAGTGAACTAATGTTGTTCCTGTATTTTCCCCACAACACATTTGTTGATAATAATGTCTCCCGCCTTCCCTCTCCTCTCCCCAGGTACCTTCTGTGCCCTGGACATCTGTCTGTCCCAGCTGCAGGATGTGGGGACGCTTAACGTGTGTCAGACGGTGCGGCGGATGAGAACGCAGAGGGCCTTCACCATCCAGACCCCAGACCAGTACTACTTCTGCCACAACGCCATCCTGGAGCACGCTCAGAGACAGGGCCTGCTCTCAGCCAATCAGTGATGCCTGGGGGTCGCCTCATAGTTCTCACGGCCAATCTGATGCCCTGGGTGTTGTCGTAGCCTATCAGTGACCCTTCTCGCAGCCAATCTGTGAATCCAGGGGACACTTTGTAGCCAATCAGCATGCCCACTTCTAGCAAATGCCATCACTTCTTCCCTTTTTAAGAGGCCTTTAAGACCAACTCATTCCTCCTTCTGACTCTGCCACTTCTGACAGAGCAGAAAAATGTTAGATAGTAAGACATAAGACATAACATACAAGACACAGCAACCTGGCAACAAATGTTGTCAGTTTTGTGTCTTCTGAGGAAGATTTTGAATCATTATGTGGCCGTTATCTGTGTCTATGCGAGTCTGTCGTTCGCTTTGGTGTCTTGTGTGATCCAGATACTTAGCAGTAACCGATGACATGAACTTTGCGTTCAACTTCCTTTTTTTTAAGAACCTACCACATGTGACCAGTTCAGTGGTCTTTGAGAAGGCCTTTTCTCTTGCTCTCTCCCTCTCTCCATCCTCTACCTGTGAAAGCAGAGAAGAATGGTATTGGATAAGAAAGTAATAATAAGAATAGTTTTTTCTTTTTTTCAATGGTCTTTTGCCTCTTGGTATTGTCGTTGTGACCTTAGCGATACAACTATACTTGGCATACAAGCATTGAACCCCTCCTAGGACGACCCCCTTCTCCACCAACTTCCCCATGGCCATTGAATTGAATGGCTATATGTAGAAGTTGCCCCTGAGATGCATGTGGACTTCTCATCTTACCCTACCCGCAATCTAAGCCTCAACCATTGAGAGTTAAAATGCATAGGTGACCTTAAGTTCAACTTTAAGTAATACTAAACACATTAATGTTTTTGTGAGCAGCTGATAAAGTTTGTATCTCAATGCATTTCCTGCAGATCTAATAATTAAGAGCTGGCCTCCTGACAACACATGAACCATCTGCCTTCACTCTGTTATTGTAAGTCATTCACATTGGCTGTTCAAACGTTCCTTGTGAAAATCTTGTAGTGATCGTGACATTAAATGTTTGGTCGCCGCTGCTTTCACTCAGTAGTTGTTCCGTATGCTTCAGTTGTTTCATGTACGTCTATTGAGCCGCCTATGCTGCGATGGACCTGGTGTAGGAAGGCCATAACCCTGCTTCCGCTTTAAGACACCAGTCCTAGACCTCACCTCAGTAAAGTGCAATAGACTTTTATACACAGCCATGTTGAAGCACTTTGTGCTTTTAGAGATTACAGTTCTTGTGTTGGTAAAGTGCATTTAAGGTGAAATCACAGTTATAGGAGATTGTATACGTGTGATATACAGTGCCTTCAGAAAGTATTCACACTTATTTACTTATTCCACATTTTGTTACAGCCTGAATTAAATATATTTTTTTCTCACCCATCTACACACAATACCTCATAATGACAAAGTGAAAACCATGTTTTTTTTATTACATTTATTGAAAATTAAATACAGAAATCGAATTTACATAAGTATTCACACCCCTGAGTCAATACTTTGTAGAATCATATTTAGCGGTGATTACAGCTTTATGTTTTCTTGGGTAAGTTTAAGAGCTTTGCACACCTGGAATTTACAATCTTGGTAAGCAACTCCAGTGTAGATTTGGCCTTATGTTTTAGGTAATTGTCTTGCTGAAAGGTGAATTTGTCTACCAGTGTCTGTTGAAAAGCAGAGTGAACCAGGTTTTTCTCTAGGATTTTTATTTTATTTGCTTATAGATTACATTTACATTTAAGTCATTTAGCAGACGCTCTTATCCAGAGCGACTTACAAATAGCTGTATTCTGTTTCTTTTTAGCTTAAACTCCCTAGTCCTTTCCAATGACAAGCATACCCATAACATGATGCAGCCACCACCATGCTTAAATATGAAGTGGTACTCATTGATGTTGGATTTGCCCTAAACACAAAGTTTTGTATTCAGGGAAAAAGTTAATTTCTTTGCCACATTACTTTAAGTGCCTTGTTGCAAACAAGGTGCATGTTTTGGAATTTGCATATCCTGTACGGGCTTCCTTTTCACTCTGTCATTAGGTTAGTATTGGGAAAGGGGGATACCTAGTCAGTTGTACAACTGAAATGTGTCTTCATTGTGGAGTAACTACAATGTTCCATTCTCATATTACAACCATTAAATTCTAACTGTTTTAAAACCACCTTTGGCCTCATGGTCAAATCCCTGAGCATTGTCCTTCCTCTCCAGCAATTGAATTAGGAAGGACGCCTTTATCTTTGTAATGACTGGGTGTATTGATACACCGTCCAAAGCCTAGTTAACTTCACCATGCTCAGAAGGATAATCAGTGTCTGCTTTTTATATTTTTACACATCTACCAATCAGTGCCCTTTGCAAAGCATTGAAAGAGCTGCCTGGTCTTTGTGGTTGAATCTGTGCTTGAAATTCACTACTCAATTGAAGGACCTTACAATGTATTATCTGTATGTGTGGGGTACAAAGATGGGGTACTCATTCAAAACTGATGTTAACCACTATTATTGAACACTGAATGATTCCATGCAACTTGTGATTTGTAGCACATTTTACTCCTGAATTTATTTAGGCTTGCCACAACAAAGGGGTTAAATACTTATTGACTCAAGACATTTCAATGTTTCCACAACCAAAATTCCACTTTGACATTTGGGTGTAGATCAGTGACACAAATCTTAATTTAATCAATTTTTTTTTAGGCTGTAACAACAAAATGTGGAAAAAGTAAAGGGGTGTGAACTCTCTGAAGCCACTGTAGGTACAATATAACTTGATTACTGTTGATTGGACATTTGACCTTCAAAGTATTCAGACCCCTTTACTTTTTCCACATTTTGTTAGCTTTTCTGAAATGTATAAAAACAAAATTAAATCCTCAATCTACACACTACCCCATTATGGCAAAGCAACAACAGGATTTTAGACCATTTTTACCCCCAAAAAATGTTAAATACCTTATTTACATAAGTATTCAGACCCTTTGCTATGAGTCTTAAATTAGCTCAGGTGCATCCTATTTCCATTGATTATCCTTGATGTTTCTACAACTGGGTTGGACATGATTTGGTAAGGCACACACTTGTATAAAGTTTACAGTAAATGTCAGAGCAAAAACCAAGCCTTGAGGTCAAAGGAATTGTCCATAGAGCTCTAGACAGGATTGTGTCAAGGCACAGATCTAGGGAAAGGGTACCAAAACATTTCTGCAGCATTGAAGTTCCCCAAGAACAGAGAGGCCTCATCATTCTTAAATTGAAGTTTGGAACCACGAAGACTCTTCCTAGAGCTGGCTGCCTAGCCAAACTGAGCAATCCAGGAAGAAGGGCCTTGGTCAGGGAGGTGACCAAGAACCTTATGGTCACTCTGACAGAGCTCCAGTGTTCTTCTGTGGAGATGGAAGCTTCTCCCATCTCTGCAGAACTCTACCAAGCAGGCCTTTATGGTAGTGGGCAGATGGAGGCCACTCCTCAGTAAAAGGAGACAAGTCAGGATCAAGGGAAAGATTAATGGAACAAAGTACAGAAGATACTTGATGAAAACCTGCTCCAGAGTGTTTGGGGCCCCAGTCTGAGGTCCCAAATGCTCTGGAGCAGGTTCAGATTTACCTTTCAACAGGACAACGACCCCAAGACAATAAAGGAGTGGCTTCTGGACACTGAATGTCCTTGAGTGGCCCGGCAAGAGCCAGGACTTGACCCGATCGAACATCTCTGGAGAGACCTGGAAATAGCTGTGCAGCGACACTCCCCATCCAACCTGACAGAGCTTGAGAGGATCTTCAGAAAATAATGGGAGAAACTCCCCAAATACAGGTGTGTCATACACAAGAAGACTCTGCTGTAATCGCTGCCAATGATGCTTCAACAAAGTATTTAGTAAAGGGTCTGAATACTTAAGTAAATGTGATATTTCACTTTTTTATAAATTTGCAAAAATGGCTAAACCTGTTTTTGCTTTGTCACTGGTGTATTGTGTTTTAGATTTTGGGGAGGGGGGTGATTTAATCAAATTTAGAATAAGGCTGTAACGTAACAATGTGGAAAAAGTGAAGGGGTCTGAATAGTTTCCGAATATAATCCATCTGAACCTGACATCTTGTCATGATTACATGTAGAATATTACCGTTCCCATTGCTGTACAGTGCCTGTGCATCATTACATGGCATCTTATAGTTGGATGAAATAATGTGTTCTTTGCAACTGAATTCATATTGAATTTGCTTGAAGTGGGAGCCTCATTTAAATCCGCCATCCTCGTGCACTCTTAATTATTTTAGAATTATTACTTTCAATGACGGACACAAAGTGTGACCAATATTATTTTTCTATTGTATTCAACTTTTTCTTACAAGTATTCAGACTTTAAAAGTATCTACTTTAAATTATATTCTCAGTTGTAACATTACTTGTTATTAGTATGATTGAGGACAACTGACTCAAACTATGCTGTATGAAAAGCCAACATTTGTCTACACATGTGCATTTGAAATGGTTCTGTCTTATTATCCAATTTCTGTTTCGCCAAGTATTATGTTTTCCAATCAAAGGAGATTGGGATATGTCCAATAACCTTTCAAAGGAAGACCAAAACAGTGTATTCAGCATATTAAATGAAAAATGGTGATTCCCAATTGATTGTGTGCTTTTGTCATATTTGAATCTGGTTTGTCTAGACTAATCATAGGTGAGGTGGCCAAAAGCTCCATAAATTCCAGAAGGGGGAGCAAAGATCTTTTCAACTCCAACTTTAGTATTCCATCTCCCCTGTGATAACGCAAAGTTTTAGTAAGAGCAAGTAACGGTTATCTGCGGTTTACCTTTTTTTTTTTTTTAGTTTGTGTCCAGTAGTAGTGGTTTGGACATCAATGATAGGATGCCCTAATATTATCACCACGGGAAGTTGTCGCCCCTAATGAGCCTTCATACTATCCTTACATCTTACTTCAAATTTCTTAGTATTGTTGGACAAATGTGAATACAATTGCATTTACTGCACAGACTCAACTCACAGGTTTTGTTTTTTGCTCCAACACAGCAGTAGCCTATGGCCAAGTGTCACTTCTCAGTCTGCATGCATTTAAGATATCATAGAAGTTAAAAGTAGCAGAGGCTTTTCTTTTTTAAGTGTCATGCCTCATGTCTTGACTCCATGGTTATAATTTAGGCTTGCTTGAATCGAGATGCTCTTAATTTGGAGGAAACCTGGTGACATCCAACTGAAAGTGAAGGTAGCCTAATCGAGAATAGATATTATTACATTATGTACCATTTTTAATTCTATGGTATAAGATGCATTACAAAAAAATTCTGCCCACATTAGTTGCTCCCAAAGGCTATTTAATAAAGATTGGTAACATTTCAACCATCAAGGTCTTCCTCATTTGCTGTTTACTCACCAGGTGAGTCTTCTGCCATAGCTTATACATCTGGATAGAATCTACTGACAAGAACATACCTACAATTTAAAAAATATATATATATATGAATCAAAGTTCATACCAAATCATTATTTGTTTAAAACTATTACATTTCTTAGACTAGACCAGCAAAAAAAGTAGGCCTATAGGTAACAGTTTGGCGGGTAATATTTAAACTCAAGTGACGTAGGAAGAAGTGTACGCCAATGCAAGAGGGGGGGCGTTTCCAACTATTTTGTTACAAACACGAATCCGGAGTGAGAAGACCATTTTTCCTAGGTATGTAACAGCTGGTAAAGCAAACATAAATGTTTCTGTCTTCATATTTCGAACCATATGACGTTCATAAAGATTGGGAAGGTTAAGGGCATATAGGCTATGAATCTTGTTCTTGCAAATGTATTGGTGTTTACGCGATAATGCCAAAGGAACGGCCAAAATAAGGACATGATTGCAAGCCAAATGTCCCCCTAGTATGCGTTTCTGCTGCCGAATGAACACGAATTAACTGTAAATGGGGTTATATATAAATTGTTTACACTTCCAGAGAAGTAAAAAAAAAAATACTATGTAGTATCTTGCAGACCTCGATGTATAGGCTACAGTTTGCAAATGGATCGGCAGGGGGAGGGAGTTATTGTGGTGAATAGGACATTTTACTCCGAGTATCAAAGTAAACAGAATTTAATCAAGACGGTCAAACTAAGACATTTACAACTGCTTTTGACACGGAATTGCCTGTAACTTCAATTGTAATGACGCTTACAAAATGTTTCATAGTTCCTATTTGACTTTGGTATTGAATGTGGAGGGCAACTGACTTGCATGTTTCAAACGAAATCATCTAAATTGTTGTCTTGTATATCAGGTTTCAACCATTGTCCTCGTTGCGAGTGCCAAATCTACGCACAACAAAGCTGCTGCAACTGAGGAAATAATATAATTTGCTATGTTTCCCGTATTGCTTTAGAACGCAGCATTTCAATCGTTCCCGTTAATTTTCGGTAGAAAAAGTAAGAGGGGCATATCGAACCAGCTAGCATTTTGGATTTTGCAGGGCTATTGTGACGCTCCAGTTACAATCTGCTAGCTATATCGAGGGAGACCGAGACTTGTCTGCCATCAATCCTATAAAACTTGAAGAAATGTCCTTCCTCTGTCCTAGCTGGTTAGCTTTAATGTTGGCTACATGCTTAAAATGTTTCCGCTCGAGCAATAACCATATGGCTTTTTGTGTTTGACAACATTCTAGATCTGGTGCCTACGTCGGTCGAAATGGTTAGCTGTGTTATTTCCGAGCCTGAATAAGTCACATAGGCGAATCCAGTTGAGGCGCCTGTTTGGCTGTATTCAGCAGAAGCATGCCAAAACCCGATTCAGAACGAAATAAAATGTGCGTACTCGTCAATGTCTCGTAATCTGTACACTGGCACGGTTGTCATACAATCGCTGCTGTAACTCCTCGGGTGGAGGAGGGAGAAATCCCTGGCTGTGTTTCAGCTCCGCCTCCCGTGGGCGATGGTTTATTTTGGAAGTTCCACCACAGTTTCTAAACCCAGAGGCGCAATATCGCGAGACTTCTGGGAACGCTTGCGAAACAGGCCAGGATTTGAGGAGTGAAATGTTATTCCAAAATTAATTTGATCGAAATCTAAAGGCACTACCTAGATTTGAGCGAATATATGAATGAATATCAGGCCAATGTTTCGCTGAATATGTTATTACTCCGACCTCGTAGAAGTGCCAAACTGACACGTTTTCATTTGTCAAAAACAACTTTTGTCGGAGTGCCTTTGACAGCCTGCATATGCGTAGTATAATGCGCGAGACAACTCTGTGGATAATCGGTTTCCCTCCAGCAGGTGACGTTGTTTCGCCCACAAATCAATGAGTTTTTGTATGGAGGTTAATGAGTGTTACATTTGGTCAACGCATATTTTTTTCCTACGTGAGGTTTATTTGATCGAATATAAGTTTTGTAATGCTTCAGTTGTTACGAGTGTACTGATAAGTAGTATAAATGACATGCCGCCAACTTAGAGAAAAATCACGTTAGAGTAGTTGTCTCGAGATGACTATGCATATTCATAAAATGAGGTGGCGAAGGATATCATTGCACTACTTAACGCGCATCCAAATTCAGTTTAGAGATACACCCGCGTCATTGGCATAGGGTTTGCTGGATGCTTCTGACTTGGACTGAAATGGGGGCCGGTACTCATGTTGAGTGCCAGGACGGTTGATATTTAGGTGCAGGATCGCCACAGTACTTTTGAGCTAATATTCTATAAGAGGAACAGGAGTTTGAGCAGTAGAACATTTTAGGTGCCGGTCTGGGGCCGAAAAGCTCCCCCCTGACAGAAAATTAAGTACATTGAGGGTGGGGGGTGATTTTGGCAAGTTCATTTTCTTGCCTGCTGAAATCGTTGTCGTCGTCCCCCCTTCTAATTCCCTTAATTTTGTGGCTGGAGTCAAATACTTCCCGTGGCACACACTACTGGTCAACATGAGCTACCAAAATTATTCTGAAGTGTGTCAGGCCTTGCAGTCCCAAGATAGAAAGGGGTAAGAATTTCGTCAGGCAAGAAAATGGCCTTATCGAAATACCCTCCACCTCATTTTTTAAATTTTGTGGCTAGTCAAAAACTTTCGCTAGCACAAACTTCCCTTCGGGATAGGCAACCAAAATAAATTATTAATGTACGTGTGTTATATTAAACATAGGAGGGAGTCAAACGTAGGCAAGCAATAAACATTACAGAACAACTACTAGTTAAATAAGACATGGGAGAGATGATGAATTTTAGCAAATGGATGTACTTATAGAATACATTTGAAACATAACCAAACTTGAAAACTACAGACGTTACTAGTGCCTCCCCCGCGATCAAACCAACATAAAAAAATGTGAAATGCAGCCTAACGTGATCAGAAATGTTAACTAGCAAGCAAGTCGCAGCAATTAATGTCTGTGTGCGCGTTCATGCGAAGGGGATGGAGAATTCTGGCAGGGGGAGGAGCTTTTCGGCACAACACCGGTACTCCGCTCTGGTGAGCTCCTGCCCGTCAAGCACTGCCTCTTGTAACAGTAACAATGGGAACTCTCTCCCCGCTTGGCTCTATGGGATATGTAGTGATTTCTGCCAACACAGCCAGATATGTACACAGTCTTGTACCCGTAACCTTATTTAAACCTTATTTAAACTGACTATCATATTTGTTGATTAAATCGAACATAATTAGTATAATGTGTAATGCTAGAATTAATTGACAGAACTCTACAGATCGCCAATGACCAAATTACTTCCCCCGACATGAAGGGTCGGCGGAGATCCTAAAATCAAGTGGGATGGAACAAATTGGAGATTGCTTTAAATTTTGGGGGCCCTGAGCAAATTGTTGGTGTTGTGAGCAGAAACTTGAACATTGTGAGAATTTTGTGCAACTTCCGTTGTGCGTTTATAGTGAACACTGAGGTTGTACCTTTACAATTTTAGACTGTAGCCAATATGCTATTGTGGCTATTTGAGCATAATGTAGGCCTACCAACAAAACATGTTTACATGGAAATAGCTTTTGATTTCTATGAAATAGCCTATGTGGTGTTCAATGCAGGCCTACATTACATGAGACTTTTAAAATGTTTTTATATTATATGAAGGGCTTGCCATGAATTCATGCATTTTGACTTGGTCTGTAATGCCATGGGCCAAATGGGTAACTGTAAATTGTATTGTTGTGTGATGCAAGAAACCACTAACAATATACAATTTATTAGTATTATTATAATAATAATAATATATGCCATTTAGCAGACGCTTTTATCCAAAGCGACTTACAGTCATGTGTGCATACATTATTATTATTACCATACAGACAATGTAGGCTACCCCTCTGTTTATTGGTTATTTGCATTGTCAAGCCTGTCTCCAAATGCAAGACTCACCCTTTTTTTATTGAACCTTTATTGAACCTTTATTTAACTAGGCTAGTCAGTTAAGAACAAATTCTTATTTACAATGACGGCCTAGGAACAGTGGGTTAACTGTTCAGGGGCAGAACGAAGATTTTTACCATGTCAGCTTCGGGATACGATCTACCTGCTGCCCCTTTTAATTAAGACAAGCTTTTTACCTGACTGGCTTTTCAAAGACAACTTGAAATGTAGCCTACACGTTTTGTGCTCTTGTAGGAAGCAATAACTTCCCATTGCTGACCTATACTTGTCTATAACTGGGCAAATAACTCGCTAACTAGCAAAGAATATGTATGAACAAATGCGTCCACACTCGCGGCTCTGAACTGTTCTAAAAAAAGTCCATTCACTCGCGGGTGATTGAAAGACCGCTCAAGGGATAACCCTGCTAATAACATTGTATTGGCTCTGCTACAACAAAATCAGACTCAATCTTGCAAAGTTAGATTTGTTTTCTTTAATTGAAAAGGGGATAATATAATGTTGATTTGATCACAGAAAAAAACGTTGATCTATATAGTGAAAACTAATGGGGTGAACTCAGTGAAGTTTAATCTCTTGTCTCTGCTCAGCATTTCTTCTTCGTGGCAGTCCCGGTGGTGGTGCGCAGTTAAGGGAACATTGGTGATCAATACTGCAAATTATTTATCCCTTGTTCATCTAACATAACATCACTGACTTTTACAAGTTTTAACTAGTGCCATGCAGTTGCCAGCTAGCCAGCATAATCTACGTTAGCTGGGAAGGGTTTATTGGAACAACTGACTGAACCGAATACATTCTACTCTCAGCTACGCGACATAAGTGACCCATTTGGGCATCCTGCGTGAACGTAAAGCCTCTCCCCAGCAAAAACTGCACCTTCTTCAAATGCAATTTTCTTGTCAGCTTGTTTGTAATTTACAAATGACCTACATTTAAGAAAAGTACAACATGTAAAGATTACTTTTCAACATTGCCTGCTCCCAAGCGTTCGCACTACTTAGAAAAATGTAATATTGTAGGGCTTCCCAGATGCCCATTTTCATGACGGTGCTAACGTTGGCCACTGGAGTGGTAACGTTAGCTACCAACCAGAACATAGAATAGCCAATAACACTATAAAGTACAGTTGAAGGCGGAAGTTTACATACACCTAAACCAAATACATTTAAACTAAGTTATTCACAATTCCTGACATTTTAATCCAAGCAAAAATTCCCTGTTTTAGGTCAATTAGGATCACCACGTTATTTTAAGAATGTGTCAGAATAATAGTAGTGATTTATTTAAGCTTTTATTTCTTTAATCACATTCCCAGTGTGTCAGACGTTTACTTACACTCAATTAGTATTTGGAAGCATTGCCTTTAAATTGGTTAACTTGGGTCAAACGTTTTATGTAGCCTTCCACAAGCTTCCCACAATAACTTGGGTGAATTTTGGCCCATTGCTCCTGACAGAGCTAGTGTAACTGAGTCAGGTTTGCAGGGATCCATGCTCGCAAATGCTTTTTTCAGTTCTGCCCACAAATATTGTATGGGATTGAGGTAAGGGCTTTGTGATGGCCACTGCAATACCTTGACTTTGTTGTCCTTAAGCCATTTTGCCACAACTTTGGAAGTATGCTTGGGGTCATTGTCCATTTGGAAGACCCATTTGCGACCAAGCTTTAACTTCCTGACTGATGTCTTGAGATGTTGCTTCAGTATATGCACATAAGTTTCCTGCCTCCTGATGCCATCTATTTTGTGAAGTGCACTTGTCCCTCCTGCAGCAAAGCACCCCCACAACATGATGCTGCCACCCCTGTGCTTCACGTTTGGGATACTGTGTTTCGGCTTGCGAGCCTCCCCCTTTTTCCTCCAAACATAATGATGGTCATTATAGCCAAACAGTTCTATTTATGTTTCATCAGACCAGAGGACATTTCTCCAAAAAGTACGATCTTTGTCCCCATGTGCAATTGCAAACCATAGTCTGGCTTTTTTATGGCGGTTTTCGAGCAGTGGCTTCTTCCTTGCTAAGCGGCCATTCAGGTTATGTTGATATAGGACTCATTTTACTGTGGATATTAGAGGTCGACCGATTTAATCGGACTGGACGATTTCAAGTTTTCATAACAATCGGGTAATTGACATTTTTGGACACCGATTATGGCCGATTACATTGCACTCCACGAGGAGACTGCGTGGCAGGCTGACTACCTGTTATGCGAGTGCAGCAAGGAGCCACGGTAAGGTGCTAGCGAGCGTTAAAACTTACCTTGTAAAAAAAAACAATCAATCTTAACATAATCACTCGTTTAACTACACATGGTTGATATTACTAGTTTATCTAGCTTGTCCTGTGTTGCATGTAATTGATGCAGTGCCTGTTAATTTATCATTGAATCACAGCCTACTTCGCCAAACGGGTGATTTAACAAGGGCATTCGTGAAAAAAGCACTGTCGTTTCACCAATGTGTACTTAACCATAAACATCAATGCCTTTCTTAAAATCAATACACAAGTATATGTTTTTAAACATGCATATTTAGTTAATATTGCCTGCTAACATGAATTTCTTTTAACTAGGGAAATTGTGCCACTTCTCTTGCGTTCTGTGCAAGCAGAGTCAGGGTATATGCAGCCGTTTAGGCCGCCTGGCTCGTTGCGAACTGTGTGAAGACTATTTCTTCCTAACAAAAAACGTAATTAATTTGCCAGAATTGTACATAATTATGACAACATTGATGGTTGTGCAATGTAACAGCAATATTTAGACTTAGGGATGCCACCCTTTAGATATAATATGGAACGGTTCTGTATTTCACTGAAAGAATAAACGTTTTGTTTTCAAAATGATAGTTTCTGGATTTGACCATATTTATAACCTAAGGCTCGTATTTTGGTGTTATTATATTATAATTAGGTCTATGATTTGATAGAGCAGTCTGAGTGGTGGTAGGCAGCAACAGGCTCGTAAACATTCGTTCAAACAGCACTTTCCTGCATTTGCCAGCAGCTCTTCGCTGTGCTTCAAGCATTGCACTGTTTATGACTTCAAGCCTATCAACTCCCGAGATTAGGCTGGCAATACTAAAGTACCTATTAGGACATCCAATAGTCAAAGGTATATGAAATACAAATGGTGTAGAGAGAAATAGTCCTATAATAACTACAACCTAAAACTTCTTACCTGGGAATATTGAAGACTCATGTTAAAAGGAACCACCAGCTTTCATATGTTCTTAAACGTTAGCTTTTTTACATGGCACATATTGCACTTTTACTTTCTTCTCCAACACTGTTTTTGCATTATTTAAACCAAATTAAACATGTTAAATTATTTATTTGAGACTAAATTGTTATTAATGTATTATACACTGCTCAAAAAAATAAAGGGAACACTAAAATAACACATCCTAGATCTGAATGAATGAAATATTCTTATTAAATACTTTTTTCTTTACATAGTTGAAAGTGCTGACAACAAAATCAAACAAAAATGATCAATGGAAATCAAATTTATCAACCCACGGAGGTCTGGATTTGGAGTCACACTCAAAATTAAAGTGGAAAGCCACACTACAGGCTGATCTAACTTTGATGTAATGTCCTTAAAACAAGTCAAAATGAGGTTCAGTAGTGTGTGAGGCCTCCATGTGCCTGTATGACCTCCCTACAACGCCTGGGCATGCTCCTGATGAAGACAGTCTGGACAGTCTGTGGTGGATGGGGCGAGACATGATGTCCCAGATGTGCTCAATTGGATTCAGGTCTGGGGAATGGGCGGGCCAGTCCATAGCATCAATGCCTTCCTCTTGCAGGAACTGCTGACACACTCCAGCCACATGAGGTCAAACATTGTCTTGCATTAGGAGGAACCCAGGGCCAACCGCACCAGCATATGGTCTCACAAGGGGTCTGAGGATCTCATCTCGGTACCTAATGGCAGTCAGGCTACCTCTGGCGAGCACATCCCCCCCAAATAAATGCCACCCCACACCATGACTGACTCACCGCCAAACCTGTCATGCTGGAGGATGTTGCAAGCAGCAGAACGTTCTCCACGGCGTCTCCAGACTCTGTCACATGTGCTCAGTGTGAACCTGCTTTCATCCTTGAAGAGCACAGGGCGCCAGTGGCGAATTTGCCAATCTTGGTGTTCTCTGGCAAATGCCAAACGTCCTGCACAGTGTTGGGCTGTAAGCACAACCCCCACCTGTGGACGTCAGGCCCTCATACCAACCTCATGAGGTCTGTTTCTGACCATTTGAGCAGACACATGCACATTTGTGGCCTGCTGGAGGTCATTTTGCAGGGCTCCTCCTTGCACAAAGGCGGAGGTAGCGGTCCTGCTGCTGGGTTGTTGCCCTCCAACGGCCTCCTCCACATCTCCTGATGTACTGGCCTGTCTCCTGGTAGCGCCTCCATGCTCTGGACACTACGCTGACAGACACAGCAAACCTTCTTGCCACAGCTCGCATTGATGTACCATCCTGGATGAGCTGCACTACCTGAGCCACTTGTGTAAGTTGTAGACTCCATCTTATGCTACCACTAGAGTGAAAGCACCGCCAGCATTCAAAAGTGACCAAAACATCAGCCAAGAAGCATAGGAACTGAGAAGTGGTCTGTGGTCACCACCTGCAGAACCACTCCTTTATTGGGGGTGTCTTGATAATTGCCTATAATTTCCACCTGTTGTCTATTCCATTTGCACAACAGCATGTGAAATTTATTGTCAATCAGTGTTGCTTCCTAAGTGGACAGTTTGATTTCACAGAAGTGTGATTGACTTGGAGTTACATTGTGTTGTTTAAGCGTTCCCTTTATTTGTTTGAGCAGTGTATATCATACTGCTCCTTCAAGCTTTATGGGGGGTATGCCGCCTGGGGTGGCAGGTAGCCTAGCGTTTAGAGCGTTGGACTAGTAACTGAAAGGTTGCAAGATCAAATCCCCGAACTGACAAGGTAAAAATCTGTTGCACTACCTGAGCCACTTGTGTGGGTTGTAGACTCCATTTTATGCTACTTCCAGACACAAAAGAGCAATCCCCTCAATCTGATCATTGTACTTGCCCTAGCAGAGCTAGTTACGCTGTTTTACATGTTATTTAGAGTGTTGGTGACTGACTGTGCTGCTAGGAATAATTTAATTAAAAAAATATGCAGATGTTTACTGACACCGGTCATATTCCACAGGTGTTACGTGTTCATAAATTCATCAGTTATTCTGTCCTCTGTCACACTCAGACGAGAGTGCTCTGAAATCGGAGTAGATAGCCAGTGAATTTACGAACACA
This sequence comes from Oncorhynchus keta, assembly GCF_023373465.1. Classification (NCBI taxonomy): domain Eukaryota; kingdom Metazoa; phylum Chordata; class Actinopteri; order Salmoniformes; family Salmonidae; genus Oncorhynchus; species Oncorhynchus keta. The sequence continues at coordinate 7,377,510 of NC_068437.1, forward strand.
CCCTTGGACACCTGGTCCCCACAATTTCCCATTCTTCCACACTGAATAGCCTGAAGTCTAGGTTGAAGATGGTAAGAAAGACAATGATATTTAAAAAATTAATTAAAAAAACGTCTAAATGAACAGATTGACAGTAAAGCAGTTATGGTATGTGTGACTGCTAAGTAGTTAACAGAAATTGACTACAATTAAGTTTATTATTCACTTTAATGGCGAACTTCTTGCTGCTACCATTCACTCCCAGTCGTTCAGAATGCGAAAGCTGGTTCCTTGTTGAATAGTGGCACTACACATAGTATTTCGTATTTATTTTTGCATTGTGTAATTACAGAAAATGTACATATATGCAGTAAGTGGAATGTGGAGTGGCTGTTTCACAGTATTACTGTGATTCGCTGAGATATTCGTCTATTGATTTCTCCCAGCAGGGCGGCATCGATTGTCAAAATGGAAAAGCTGTTTTGATTTTGTGTCTGGGCTGGAAACGCACACCAGAAAGCACATCAGGTAGAAGGAGAAGATGGGAGGCGGATGTTTCTTTTGAAACTGATGGAGCGTTGAGTGGAGATGAGTGAGAAGAAATGCATTGCAGTGGCGAACAAGAAGGGAAATAAGAAAAGTATTGTCATGGAATCTAGTAAAGCCTTGCTCTTACTTTTGGACAGAGGGCGTGATCTGGGAGATCCGTTTGACATCTCAAATATCATAGATGCGTTGGATAAGGTTTATAACAAGAGGTGGGCTTATCTTGGTTTTTTGTGTGTCCGAAGAACAGAAGGGAGCGTGCTTTGCAACTGAAAAATATATTGAATTGGAATGTGTTGCGTGTGTGGATCTGTGTAGCAGGGCACCTATCAAGGGGGTTATCTCTGGAGTGGCGCTAGAAGTGTGTGCAAGGGATGTAACTGAAAAAGTAGATGCAGTAGTTGATGCACACCGACTGTCCTGTATGGTGGATGGAGTAAGGATGACCACTCCATCCATTATTTTGTACTTGAAGAAGAATCTCTTCCTTTGTATGTACAGTACCAGTGAAAAGTTTGGACACAGCTACTCATTCAAGGGTTTTTCTCTATTTGTATTAATTCTACATTGTAGGATAATCGTGAAGACATCAAAACTATGAAATAACACACATGGAATCATGTAGTAACCAAAAACGTGTTAAACAAATCAAAATATATTTTATATTTGAGATTCTTCAAATAGCCACCCTTTTTTTGCCTTGATGACAACTTTGCACACTCTTGGCATTCTCTCAGCCAGCTTCATGAGGTAGTCACCTGAAATACATTTCAATTAACAGGTGTGCCTGAAGTTAATTTGTGGAATTTCTTTCCTCCTTAATGAGTTTGAGCCATTGTGACATGGTTTGGTAAAAGACCAAGTCCATATTATGGCAAGTACAGCTCAAATAAGCAAAGAGAAACTGAGCTAAATGACTAACGCCCCGCAGCACTCACTTCCGTCATCATGAAGTGCTTTGAGAGACTAGTCAAGGACCATATCACCTCCACCCTACCTGACACCCTAGACCCACTCCAATTTGCTTACCGCCCAAATAGGTCCACAGACGATGCAATCTCAACCACACTGCACACTGCCTTAACCCATCTGGACAAGAGGAATACCTATGTGAGAATGCTGTTCATCGACTACAGCTCAGCATTTAACACCATAGTACCCTCCAAACTCGTCATCAAGCTCGAGACCCTGGGTCTCGACCCCGCCCTGTGCAACTGGGTACTGGACTTCCTGACGGGCCGCCCCCAGGTGGTGAGGGTAGGTAACAACATCTCCACCCCGCTGATCCTCAACACTGGGTCCCCACAAGTGTGTTGTTCTGAGCCCTCTCCTGTACTCCCTGTTCACCCACGACTGCGTGGCCACGCACGCCTCCAACTCAATCATCAAGTTTGCGGACGACACAACAGTGGTAGGCTTGATTACCAACAACGACGAGACGGCCTACAGGGAGGAGGTGAGGGACCTCGGAGTGTGGTGTCAGGAAAATAACCTCACACTCAACGTCAACAAAACTAAGGAGATGATTGTGGACTTCAGGAAAAAGCAGAGGGAACACCCCCCTATCCACATCGATGGAACAATAGTGGAGAGGGTAGTAAGTTTTAAGTTCCTTGGCGCACACATCACAGACAAACTGAATTGGTCCACCCACACAGACAGCATCATGAAGAAGGCGCAGCAGCGCCTCTTCAACCTCAGGAGGCTGAAGAAATTTGGCTTTTCACCAAAAGCACTCACAAACTTCTACAGATGCACAATCGAGAGCATCCTGTCGGGCTGTATCACCGCCTGGTACGGCAACTGCTCCGCCCACAACCGTAAGGCTCTCCAGAGGGTAGTGAGGTCTGCACAACGCATCACCGGGGGCAAACTACCTGCCCTCCAGGACACCTACACCACCCGATGTCACAGGAAGGCCATAAAGATCATCAAGGACAACAACCACCCGAGCCACTGCCTGTTCACCCCGCTATCGTCCAGATGGCGAGGTCAGTACAGGTGCATCAAACCTGGGACCGAGAGACTGAAAAACAGCTTCTATCTCAAGGCCATCAGACTGTTAAACAGCCACCACTAACATTGAGTGGCTGCTGCCAACACACTGACTCAACTCCAGCCACTTTAATAATGGGAATTGATGTAAAATATATCACTAGCCACTTTAAACAGTGCTACTTAATATAATGTTTACATACCCTACATTATTTATCTCATATGTATACGTATATACTGTACTCTATATCATCTACTGCATCTTTATGTAATACATGTATCACAAGCCACTAAACTATGCCACTTTGTTTACATACTCATCTCATATGTATATACTGTACTCGATACCATCTACTGCATCTTGCCTATGCCGCTCTGTACCATCACTCATTCATATATCTTTATGTACATATTCTTTATCCCTTTACACTTGTGTATAAGGTAGTAGTTTTGGAATTGTTAGCTGGATTACTCGTTGGTTATTACTGCATTGTCGGAACTAGAAGCACAAGCATTTCGCTACACTCTCATTAACATCTGCTAACCATGTGTATGTGACAAATAAAATTTGATTTGATTTAAATAAATGACAGTCCACCATTACTTTAAGACATGAAGGTCAGTAATTCCGGAAAATTTCAAGAACTGAAAGTTTCTTCAAGTGCAGTCGCAAAAACCATCAAGCGCTATGATGAAACTGGCTCTCATGAGGACCGCCACAGGAAAGGAAGACCCAGAGTTACTTCTGCTGCAGAAGATAAGTTCAAGTTACCAGCCTCAAATTGCAGATCTAATAAATGCTTCAGAGTTCAAGTAACAGACGCATCTCAACATCAACTATTCAGAGGAAGCTGCGTGAATGAGGCCTTAATGGTCGAATTGCTGCAAAGAAACCACTACTAAAGGACACCAATAAGAAGGCTTGCTTGGGCCAAGAAACACGAGCAATGGACATTAGACCGGTGGAAATCTATCCTTTAGTCTGATGAGTCCAAATTTGAGATTTTTGGTTCCAACCGCTGTGTCTTTGTGAGACGCAGAGTAGGTGAGAATGGATGATCTCTGCAGTTGTGGTTCCCACCCTGAAGCATGGAGGAGGAGGTGTGATGGTGCTTTGCTGGTCACACTCAGTGATTTATTTAGAATTCCAGACACACTTAACCAGCATGGCTACCACAGCATTCTGCAGCGATACGCCATCCCATCTGGTTTGAGCTTAGTCCCACTATTATTTGTCTTTCAACAGGACCATGACCCAACACACCTCCAGGCTGTGTAAGGGCTATTTAACCAAGAAGTAGAGTGATTGAGTGCTGCATCAGATGACCTGGCCTCCACAATCCCCCGACCTCAACCCAATTGAGATGGTTTGGGATGAGTTGGACCACAGAGTGAAGGAAAAGCAGCCAACAAGTGCTCAGCATATGTGGGAACCTGTTCAACATGGTTGGAAAAGCATTCCAGATGAAGCTGGTTGGGAGAATGCCAAGTGTGCAAAGCTGTCATCAAGGTCAAGGGTGGCTACTTTGAAGAACCTCAAATGTAAAATATATTTTGATTTGTTAAAAAAAAAAAGTATTCTAAGTGATACCATGTGTTATTTCATAGTTTTGATGTCTTCACTATTATTCTACAATATAGGAAATAGTAAAACAATTAAGAAACACCTTTGAATGAGTAGGTGTCAACTTTTGACTGGTTCTTTATATTTAGGCTATGCGAGCTAACCTGTAAGAGGCTTTGTGCTCAAACCCATGCAGTGTGATGAATGTAAATATGTGAAGTCTATGTTGACGGGAGGAGTATTATATGCCATTTGAGGCGAAATGCTGCAATTGTGGTGGCGAGCATGCGCCCGAATGCAGGAAGTGCCCTGTTAGGGTGAAGGAGACAGGTGGCGAGAAGAGTGGAAGGCGGCAGTAAAGTTTAAGAAACCATGGTATTTGGATTAGAGAAATTAGTAAATGCTACTCGGCAACAGGATCCTGACATGTTGCATGTTAAAAAGGTGCAAATGTATTGGAAATCTAAGAAAATAGGCAGTGTTGTGAGTGTGGCTTAATGTTTTTTTTTGGCATTACAAGGAATCCTGTTGCTGAATGTTACATCCTGTAGGGATGTGATTTGGACTATGACTGAAGGAGTGAGATTGGTTTTAGGATTTAATTTTGTATTGTATTTTTTTCCACTTTCTCGTAGTTCATTTTTCCCCCCTTGTTCATTACCCGTATAGTGTGGCAGCATACACCTTTAACCTTTGTTTGCAGGCTGCCATAATACCAGAGAAGATGACTTTGTGGCTGTGTTATCTAGTGAAAATAGGGTCAAGTGGCCAATGTAGAAATCACTGTATATTCCTGGTTGCAAAAATGTGAAACTTCTCTATGAGAAAAGATGCACTGAATAGTGTAGGAAATCATTGTACCATAGTTGGACTAAAACCAAGAGTAAAAGGCTCAAGTGCAAGTTTCTGCCATGTTACAGGAGAGTGGGGAGATTGTCATAAATGACAATGTGTCAATGTGAATAATTTAGGATATTTCAGGGGTATTACATTAGTTGTATAGCTAATATGCAGTGTTTGTAGATCAACAGGTGAATGAACCTACAGCAGCCAAGGATAATCATGGCTGGGGTCATTTTTGCTGTTCTCCAAATAGTATTGTTTTTTAATTGTATAGAAATGCAGTAAATGAGCTTCAACTTTGAGATATCCTTCAACTTCACTAAAACTCCAACCCTGGTTATGGCCCTGCACTCATCAGATGAAGGATATCAGTCAAACAGTCAGGTATTTTAAACAGTTATTTGTGTATAACATTAGCTCAAATTGCAATGATTAACGTTACATGTCGACAAATAACTTTCTCATAACCCAGCTAAGCAACTCACGTATGGCAGGCTATGGAACCATCCGCATTGGGTAAGGAAATATGTGCGTACTGTTGTAGATACCAAACCAGCTTATTAATTGAAAACAAGGGTTTTCTTTGTTAACGTGACATGACGGACATCTGCATTCAGCCATGCGTGCTGACAAGATAGCCAATGCAATGCCTGAGGCAGGAATATTTAGCTAACCAGCTAGTGCACCCACTGGCAGGCAGCTTGTGGTCGGTCATTCGGTGTTCAAACAAGATAGCTGAAAAATTGAACTCCTAACTGGGTAGTTGGGACTAGCTAACGTTAGGTAGTTACTTCCTTTGCATATTCATTCTTCACAATGCTCGTGGGTGAAGATTAAAGTCAATTAAGGCGGTTTTCATAAATGGAACAGATTAGCGACCTATCCAGCATTACAATTGGAGTTGGCTGGTAATACATTTCCCCCCCAAAATGACAAATACATGGCTCTGGCTAGCATGCAGCAAGGTCAGCTGAAACCAAGGCAATTTTCGTAGTTAGCATTTCCTCCATTAACGAAGCAAGCTAGCTATCTTACAACCTAGAAAAATGGAGGCTTGATAACAAGAATAGTGTTAAACTGAGTATATACATTATTAATTCGTGTAGTTATTACTGCGGTGATCTGCATGTGGTTTTACTTGCATTCTCGAATGCAGTTTTCCGACGCTCGCAACCCGGAACTACCAGAAAGGCTTTGTTTACAAACATTTGCGAGCATTTTGTTCAGTCTCATTTTCGAATGTTGTGTGCGCGAGGGTTGCGGGTGAAAGTACAGCCCCTTTCCAGTTAATATTTGAGGGACTTCTCAAACTGCCAATAATAACTACAATACCATCCCACTTTGCCGCTTCTTTCGAGTCCCGACCAATAACATTGTTCAGTGGGTGGGAAAGAGAAATACACAATCGTGGCCACGCCTCTTGTTTAAGAACCGAGCGGAGGTTGTTTTCTCTCGAGGATAATTTTCCTATTGCGGTCCGGGCGGTGATTGTTCAAATACTTATAGCTGTTTAAATTATTTTATTTACAAAAGTATATGCATGCTCCTGTTAGTCTTTTCGGCTTTCAAAGGTTTAAGTTTATACCCACGAATTGACTGCAACTTTAACGTGCCTGTTCAAGTCTGTGTTACCAGGGCAGGGGGTGAGTTCATTTGTCAAGAATTGAAAAAACAATCATTGTTTCGTTTGAATTAGCTATTTCCCGATAGCAACTTTGATATAGCTAGCACTAAAGGGAAACTGGCGTGTGGAACGGTACTTTCAGTCACTGCTGAAGTACTCTTTAGCCCAGATTTGATGAAAAAGGGTGGCCATGTGAATATTTTGCAACGCTAACTTATTGTAGATAGTCTGCCGTGCTCCACTCGAATCGATTCTCAATGTGTTGTTGATGTTGTATGCTAGCAAGACAGCTTAGCTAACTAACACACCTACCTACCTTTGCAATGGACACAAATTGGTAGTTTGCGAATTTCTAAAAGGCACCGTTAATGTCATCTTTGGTTGTGGTGGTCTTATCTATGGCATTTGAAAACTAACTAGTTGACTTTATGTTTTCTCTAAAGCACTCAATACTTGAGTCGTTACCCAAAGGCGGGCACTGGATCGCTTCGTCTTGTAACTCGGCTACTCGCGGTCGGTGTTCTGAAATGGTGACAGGCCGCAAAGCGGAGGGGGAGGGTAGAGGGGACTGGCCATTACTTTCAACTTGAAAATGAGGCCGAAGCTATTATTGTGGCCAATACACTTGCACATGCTCCTTTATACTTAACTCACAATGCCTTTATTTGGGAAACGCTGGTGGTTTGTTTGCAAGCTAGTCATGTGGCTACGTTCAAGATACACAGCATAAGTGGTAAACTAACTAGTTTGTGACGTTAGTGTGTTGGCAGTTAGTTACCTACCTGATTGAAGACGCTTGCTAAGTTAACGACATGTTGGCTAGTTAGCGAGTCGGCCAGCCGAGGTTGTCTAGGTTAGGTGGCACCTACCACGTGTGTAGGATACAGATGTATTGGCATTAATTCAATATAGCTAACGTTAACTCAACGTTTGCTAGCAAGCTTGCCATTT